>NC_053164.1:148749335-148926835 GCF_016835505.1 Polypterus senegalus
GATTTTTTACAATTTCATGACATACTATCATACATTAGTGTATTACTGGATAAGAAGAAAAAAAAAAGAAAAAAGAAAAAAAAAAATCAGCTTGATTGACCAAGAATCACTTAGAATATTCATTAAGAAATATTACAATAAACATTTGTATTCATTACACTGTAATGTAATACCAGGGAGAATGTGGAAGGTGTTTTATAATTTATAGACACTCAAATGGACACCAAGACTGCAAAACATCAAGTAAATGCAAGAGTTCATTTTACAGCAGCAAATGAACACACACACACACACACACACACAGTACTCTGGGTTAATGTTAGCAGATCAGTCCATGTCTTTAAAAAAACTCCCAGGTTAAAAGTTGTTCAAAAAAAAGCAAACATTTATACAGCATATCCTGGCTAATTTGAACACAAAAAATAGACTACCTATCAGCAGGAAAAACATTATGTTTACTCATTGTAATAATTTGTATTACACATGGCAGTTTTTCAAAAAAGGAGTCCTACATATGTAAACACTTTATAATGAAAGTCTTAAATATGCAAAAATGAATTAATTCTACAGAGTCAAAACCATCCATCCATCCATCCATCCTCTTCCGCTTATCCGAGGTCGGGTCGCGGGGGCAGCAGCTTAAGCAGAGAGGCCCAGACTTCCCTCTCCCCGGCCACTTCTTCCAGCTCTTCCGGGAGAATCCCAAGGCGTTCCCCAGGCCAGCCGGGAGACATAGTCCCTCCAGCGTGTCCTGGGTCCTCCCCGGGGCCTCCTCCCGGTTGGGCGTGCCGGAACACCTCACCAGGGAGGCGTCCAGGAGGCATCCTGATCAGATGCCCGAGCCACCTCATCTGACTCCTCTCGATGCGGAGGAGCAGCGGCTCTACTCTGAGCCCCTCCCGGATGACTGAGCTTCTCACCCTATCTTTAAGGGAAAGCCCAGACACCCTGCGGAGGAAACTCATTTCAGCCGCTTGTATTCGCGATCTCGTTCTTTCGGTCACTACCCATAGCTCATGACCATAGGTGAGGGTAGGAGCGTAGATCGACTGGTAAATTGAGAGCTTTGCCTTACGGCTCAGCTCCTTTTTCACCACGACAGACCGATGCAGAGCCTGCATCACTGCGGATGCCGCACCGATCCGCCTGTCAATCTCACGCTCCATTCTTCCCTCACTCGTGAACAAGACCCCGAGATACTTGAACTCCTCCACTTGGGGCAGGATCTCTCCCCCAACCCTGAGAGGGCACTCCACCCTTTTCCGGCTGAGGACCATGCTCTCGGATTTGGAGGTGCTGATTCTCATCCCAGCCGCTTCACACTCAGCTGCGAACCGATCCAGAGAGCTGAAGATCACGGCCTGATGAAGCAAACAGGACAACATCATCTGCAAAAAGCAGTGACCCAATCCTGAGTCCACCAAACCGGACCCCTTCAACACCCTGGCTGCGCTTAGAAATTCTGTCCATAAAAGTTATGAACAGAATCGGTGACAAAGGGCAGCCCTGGCGGAGTCCAACTCTCACTGGAAACGGGCTCGACTTACTGCCGGCAATGCGGACCAAGCTCTGACACCGGTTGTACAGAGACCGAACAGCTCTTATCAGGGGGTCCGGTACCCCATACTCCCGAGCACCCCCACAGGATTCCCGAGGGACACGGTCGAATGCCTTTTCCAAGTCCACAAAACACATGTAGACTGGTCGGGCAAACTCCCATGCACCCTCCAGGACTCTGCTAAGGGTGAAGAGCTGGTCCACTGTTCCGCGACCCGGGCCGAAAACCACACTGTTCCTCCTGAATCCGAGGTTCGACTATCCGACGGACCCTCCTCTCCAGAACCCCCGAATAGACTTTTCCAGGGAGGCTGAGGAGTGTGATCCCTCTATAGTTGGAACACACCCTCCGGTCCCCCTTTTTAAAGAGGGGGACCACCACCCCGGTCTGCCAATCCAGAGGCACTGTCCCGATGTCCATGCGATGTTGCAGAGGCGTGTCAACCAAGACAGTCCTACAACATCCAGAGCCTTAAGGAACTCCGGGCGTATCTCATCCACCCCCGGGCCCTGCCACCAAGGAGTTTTTTGACCACCTCGGTGACTTCAGTCCCAGAGATGGGAGAGCCCACCTCAGAGTCCCCAGGCTCTGCTTCCTCATTGGAAGGCATGTTAGTGGGATTGAGGAGGTCTTCGAAGTACTCCTCCCACCGACCCACAACGTCCCGAGTCGAGGTCAGCAGCACACCATCCCCACTATATACGGTGTTGACACTGCACTGCTTCCCCCTCCTGAGACGCCGGACGGTGGACCAGAATCTCCTCGAAGCCGTCCGAAAGTCGTTCTCCATGGCCTCTCAAACTCCTCCCATGCCCGAGTTTTGCCTCAGCAACAACCGCCGCGTTCCGCTTGGCCTGCCGGTACCTATCAGCTGCCTCCAGAGACCCACAGGACAAAAAAGTCCTATAGGACAGCTCCGGTCAGCCGCCTCAACAATAGAGGCACGGAACATGGCCCATTCGGACTCAATGTCCCCCACCTGCCTCGGGACGTGGTTGAAGTTCTGCCGGAGGTGGGAGTTGAAGCTACTTCTGACAGGGGACTCTGCCAGCCGTTCCCAGCAGACCCTCACAACACGTTTGGGTCTACCAGGTCTGACCGGCATCTTCCCCCACCATCGAAGCCAACTCACCACCAGGTGGTGATCAGTTGACAGCTCCGCCCCTCTCTTCACCCGAGTGTCCAAGACATATGGCCGCAAGTCCGACGACACAACCACAAAGTCGATCATCGACCTGAGGCCTAGGGTGTCCTGGTGCCAAGTGCACATATGAACACCCTTATGCTTGAACATGGTGTTCGTTATGGACAATCCGTGACGAGCACAGAAGTCCAATAACAAAACACCGCTTCGGGTTCAGATCGGGGGGGCCATTCCTCCCAATCACGCCCTTCCAGGTCTCACTGTCATTGCCCATGTGAGCATTGAAGTCTCCCAGCAAAACGAGGGAATCCCCAGAAGGTATGCCCTCTAGCAACCCCTCCAGAGACTCCAAAAAGGGTGGATACTCCAAACTGCTGTTCGGCGAATACGCACAAACAGTCAGGACCCTTCCCCCACCCGAAGGCGGAGGGAGGCCACCCTCTCGTCCACCGGGGTAAACCCCAATGCACAGGCTCCGAGTTGGGGGGCAATAAGTATGCCCACACCTGCTCGCCGCCTCTCACCGGGGGCAACTCCAGAGTGGTAGAGAGTCCAGCCCCTCTCAAGGAGATTGGTTCCAGAGTCCAAGCTGTGCGTCGAGGTGAGTCCGACTATATCTAGCCGGAACCTCTCGACCTCGCGCACTAGCTCAGGCTCCTTCCCTTCAGAGAGGTGACATTCCACGTCCCAAGAGCCAGTTTCTGTAGCCGAGGATCAGACCGCCAAGGTCCCGCCTTCGCCACCACCCAACTCACACTGCACCCAACCTCCTTGACCCTCCCATAGGTGGTGAGCCCATGGGGAGGAGGACCCACGTTACCTCTTCGGGCTGTGCCCGGCCGAGCCCCATGGGTGCAGGTCCGGCCACCAGGCGCCATCGAGCCCCACCTCCAGGCCTGGCTCCAAAGGGGGGGCCCCGGTGACCCGCGGTCGGGCAAGGGAAAACGTCGTCCACAGTTTTTATTTTTCATTGGAGGTTTATTGAACCGCTCTTTGTCTCATCCCTCACCTAGGACCAGTTTGCCTTGGGTGGCCCTACCAGGGGCATAAAGCCCCGGACAACATAGCTCCTAGGATCATTGGGACACGCAAACCCCTCCACCACGATAAGGTGACGGTTCAAGGAGGAGAAAAGAAAAAACACACACACAACATATGTTTGCTTTTAAATATGACTGCAAAAGGTACTCTCATTCCTTACTCTGATGTTGCTGCAGATACTTCATTAAGTAGTACAACAGAGAAACAAATGTATATAATAAGTGCAGGATTTTCTTACGCATTCCAAATTTGCTCACCCTAGTTTAAAAAAAAAAACTGGCCTAATGTTTACACCAATATCAGGCTGCCTCCCTGCATCCCTCAAATTTGCATTATTATTTGAATATAGGAAATAAATATACAACCATTCAAATTATTTTAAATATTTATTACAACGTATTCTTGACATTCTCTAGTTCATTTTCTAAACTATTGCTCCTGGGGCATTGTCTTAAGTATTTTTGGCAGACTAAGTGACAAGTCACATCTGAGTTTGTATAACCTTTACATTTAATCATGTTAACACTACTATGCAACACTGTTTTTTTATTACGAAAAATCACCATTCCCTTGCACTCAAGTTACCAAGTTTTGTTACTATGTTGGTTTTTGTTTTCAACCAGGTCCAATGTTTTCTTTCCAACTCCTAATAACATGCATGTAGGTTCACTTCTTATGCTCTTATGTGGTCTTGCCTTTGAACATGTTCCTTGATGGGTTGATGATTTATTTTGGTTTATTGTGAAAAACCTGCCAGGATAGGCTTCCATATGCTTTATTTTTAAGCAAGACTAAAGATTTCAAAATGACATAGGCAATGACAGGATTACAGCAGGGACAAACCAAGATAACATTGTACCAATCCTGCCTTACTTCATCTTGTCACTGCAACATGTTTGTCCTGTACAGAAATTAAAGGACTTAAACACCTAAATCACAGAATAACTGTTAAAACATATGTTAAGATGCAATGCTCAGTTTTGATTGTCAAAAGGGATGAAATCATATCATGCAAAGCACAAGAACTGGACAAACAGTAAAAGACCAGCATTCTGTCACTGCAGTCTTCTTCTGTCATCTCTCCAGGTCACTAGCTTCTACCACATTGCACTCCACGCAAAAAGTATGTATTCCTCCAACATAGAAGTTAAAGTTAGTGATAGGCAACATACAATAATCCTGTCATAACTGTATAGGGCAAGTTAAAAAAAAAAATACAGTGTATATATATTTTGCACGACCTGCTCTATTCTTTCAGGAACCCTCTCCATTAAGCACCCAGTTTTCTAATATTTTAGAAATTAATCAGTAATGAAAGTGGCACAGTGATGCAATGTTGGAGGTCTATGTAGGGCTGCCACCTTATGGACCTCATCTCTTGGGTTTTAATCCTAAATAGGATAGTTGCTTGTGTGGACGGTTTTCATTCTTCCAGTCTGTAGAGTTTTTTCCTTCAAGTATTCTAGTGTTTCTCCTACCTTCTAATGATTAAATATAAAAATTAAAAATTGAATTGGACGAGGCTCAGAGCAAAAGGCTGACCTTTTATGCCGTTTCCTGATTTAGTCAAGGTCACAACCCGGAGTCCACACCCCTACATTCATGTATGTAACCCTGACAACAGTACACAATATGGCTTCTATAAAAGGAAAAGGGTACAAGACATCAGTTTTCAGCCTAAATCATGACAAAGTCATGGCCCATTTCCAACTTGGGGAAAGGCAGAAAAGTTATGGTTCTTTGTTCTTTTTGAATAATAGGAATCCGCTTTCCCCTTATATATTGAGGAAGTGATTAAAGTTAGTGAATACTGTAGTTAGAAACTTAAAAAAAAAAAAAAAAGGAGTAATTGAATATTAAATATTTCTTGTTTATTACTTCAGATTCACAAACATTATGAAAAGACGACCTATTTCAGTATAAGTTGGTGTGAGCAGGAACCAGCCCTGGAAAGAATGTGTGTCCATCTGAAGACACACTTTATTTTAGTAGGTCATTAGCTACCAATCAGACTAAAAGCATGCCTTTGGCTTTTGCTAGGAGTCCTGGGAAAACACTATAATCACAAAGACACAATATGTGAAAGATGGCAGATTACCCATATATTAAAAGCAGTGCTTTTTTTGTGCTACAGCTGCCAAAATAAACTTTGGTGGATGATTAATTCTGGCTATTTCATTTAACATGAAAAATAAAGAGCTGCAGCAATATGCAATTTCTTAATTGCCTAATAATGGTAAAATGAATGATGTAGCTTAGTATAAAAATGACAATTTTATTTCAAAAACAATGCACTGAAGAACACAGAAGCAAAACGTACAGTATCTATCTAGCAATTCAGGGCAATAAGCATGTGCCTTCTTACAATAAAAAATGTATTTCATACAATAAAAACTTATGAATATAAAATGTGTTCACCTAAAGAAAGATGGGCCATTAGGTATATTGCAACTCAGAAAACAGTTCCATTATGGAGAATGTTTAAAGCAGCCTTTTGTAAGTGGGAGCAGTTTAGTACAAAGACATGCTTTGTAACTCGTCTTAATTATCACTAATGCTGTTTTACCAGATTAATGCCAAACACAGCATCCGTCAGCCATAACCGCATACTGCATGGCACAGGAGAGACACATTGACTTTAATATATATTACCTGATCTATTAACACATAAAATACATTTTGTTTGAAATTCTGCTGAACTAATGGAACTTTACACAGAAAGGTCAAAAACACTTACAATTCTACTTTTTATGAATAAGGTATGTCCTTGGTAACAGGTAAAAGAGGGGAAAAAACAATGTTTAATTTAATTAGGTAATTATTTTCTTTTTGTACATAGTTTAAGTGACAAAAAAAAGTAATCAACATATCTAATAACCAAGAGAATTTGTCATTTTGTTTTACTCACTAAAATGCACCTTAGTTATATTAGTTATGAACAAAACACACATGAAAATAGCAAAAGAGAACAGGCATTGAGAAATTCTGTAACAAGCAGCTTATTACAAAGACAAACATTATCACTGTTAATTTACACAAAGTACTGGAATATCTCCTAATCAGCTTTACAAGCAAAAGAGTTTAAGACTCTTCAGACTTAAAGAATAGGGGGCTCTGCCCCCTGCTCACTTTGCTTGCCAACCCTTGGGTTTGGTTAATCGGATATACAATTTTAAAAGCGTTTTTTTTCCTCTTTGGAATCGTTGCTTTAACTGGTGCGGGACCACAGATTCTCATAGTGTATGATCCATTATTGTGTAAATCCACGCTTGGTGCATTGAATGATGCAAAGGTGAAAAGACTTTGTTTTCCACTCTTTGCCTTTTATTTCTGACCTCGATTTGTCCTGCTATTTTATCAATTACACCTGGTTCTGATGATTAATTTAAAGTGTCACAAAAGTTCTACTTGAACAATCGCAAACTTCGTAACCCCAAACACAACTTTCTAGCACCCTCTCCAACCACTCCTCCTCCAGTTCTCGGACCCACTTACCACATCAATTAATACCCTGCTATCAATCTTCCGTGCTGTACTCCACCCTCCCTCAATCGGACCCAACAGTCACTTAAAACAAAAAAGGCTTCAAACTTGGTTGGGACGCTACAATACTTTCGAATTTTACTGCTTTCATATTCTGTACCTTTCTCTGTATGTGTATCGCGCCATCGTTTGTTTGAGCCTTTCAAATTCCACTGCTTTCATAATCTCTTATCTGCCTTTTTTCTCTCCAATGCTGCTCTTTCTTCTTCGCCGAGAGCACAGGATCTGTGTGTGCTATGTGCCTTTACATGAACAGATTGTTTTGCTTGCCGTGCTCTTATTTGATAAAAAGGGCATGTCTTGCAAGAATCTCAAGTTTCACATCCCCGCGAGACGGCCCTGGGACAATCTCTTGGCACCAAGTCTCAGGTTTATGGTCCCTGCGAGACGCTCCATGACCAGTCTTTTTTGTCTCGTGGGTCTTTTAAATGAACTTCCGAGAAGATCATGTATCGTCACCCTGCTTTTCCTTTCCAGGATTTTTTTTTTTTTTTTAATAATAGAGAGACATTATATTCAATGACATGCTCAGAATTGGGTTAAGGAAATGTTCCTGCCTTTCAGAACATCTTTAGGTTGTACTCAACGCAACAGACAAATTAAAGAGCTACAGTGTGTGCACATACTAGCCCTGGGAGACACTGCTTTGAAACACTTACTAATGGCTTCAGAAAATTTGAAAGTGAAAGATGTACACATTCTATAACATACATAGGACTGAGGAGCTTAAATGCACAGTGCATTTTGGAAAAGTCAAGGCATTCAGTCAAAATTATAAAGGGAAATGTATCCTAATAGCCGAAGTTTGATTTTATGCAAACATAACACAGAATGAATTTTGAAAAAGGATGGGTGGGGAATACAAAAAAACCTCTTTCTCCTCATTTAGGAACTACATCAACTTTGCTATTTGCGCTAGCAATCTTACAAATTTTATATATAAATTGTGCACTGACAAAATATTACTTGCAGTGGTTTGGGTTAGGGGGGTCGTGTTGGGAAAATTGTGCACTTCATTTGAATGCAGCGAGTAAGAATTTTGCATTAACAAAAAAATAAAAGGTTACCGCTACACTGGTTTACACAACCATTCATTCAT
Source organism: Polypterus senegalus (assembly GCF_016835505.1). Classification (NCBI taxonomy): domain Eukaryota; kingdom Metazoa; phylum Chordata; class Cladistia; order Polypteriformes; family Polypteridae; genus Polypterus; species Polypterus senegalus. Next base: position 148,757,721 of record NC_053164.1, read on the forward strand.
CTGGACCAACACACATATGTGCATGTACACCAATATGCAATTTTTCATCTTAACTTTAGCTATATCAGGATTTGAACTTTTAATAAAGGTTAATTGGATTCTATGTTAGTACCGCTTTCTCTTGCAGGAAAGGTTGTTAACTGGTGGCTTTAAAAAGTTACATTGTGTATGTGGGTGTACTTATACCATGTAGTCAACTGGTTTCATGTTCAGGTCTGGTTTTTGCTTAGAACTCAGTTTTATCAAAAAAAAAAGTTTCCATTTAATTTTCGGCATAGTAGTAAAATTTACAAAAATGTACAACTGTAAAAAAATACTGTCTTGATTTTAATTAACAAAAACAAATATCTAAATAGTTAAAAAAAAAGGTGAGGAAAATAAAAGAATTTACAAAAAAAAAAAAAAAAGTTAATGGGAGAGATGATGCCTTCAGTTTGTTGCCAAGTGGTACTGAACCAATTGATGTACACATCCATAGGCTAGTCTGCTGCAGCACTTGTTCTGTATAAATATGCGACTCGGAGCTGTACATTTCAAACATGTTAGGTTTCTGAAAGGTCATCTTTGGCAAGAGAACAACATCTGCAACAATAACCACCATCTTAGAATAAAACACAAATCACACGCCACTTCCTTCAAAGTAAGGTTTTTCTTAGAATAATTAACTCCGTCTGCAAGGAGGCACAACTGGCATATGAAAGCTTTTTTTTGCACTTCTTGAATGAACCTTGTGACTTGTCAGATTACAAGTGGTTTTTCACTAAATAGGAAGAATTTTTTACCAGAATAAAGTCAGAGAATTATATACTTTTGGGAAATGGTACAGTTCCTCCTGGAGGTCATACACAGACCCATTTCTCCTTTAAGGTATGATATTCAGATCATTGAGATGTGAGGATTAATCAATCAAAAAGCCAAATGCTTCTAATTTGGTTTTATGCAAATCTATAAACAGGCTGCTTCTGCATTTATTGTGTCAGGCAGAAAATGGTTGCTTCTTTCCCTCAATGACACAAACATGCTCCTAGACCTACAGTATGTTAAACCATTTGCTTCTGTTGCAATACAACACCCCACCACAAACTGCTCTGACCTCTGCTGTAATGTGAAAAACACTCAAATAGCTGAGGAGTTTCACTGTCCCAGTAGTATCAAGTTATTTGTTCTCTAGACTGGGATGCAGTATTGGGTAAATTATGGTATTACAAGTCTATCAGCTACCAGAAAGCATTTATATTTCTCTGTTATACAAAAAACAAAAAAAAAAATCTTGGGATGAGACTTTTTCCGGCAACGAGATATCATCTTTTGACGAGAGACCGAGAGACACTGTCACATTCAGCGAGACAGGCACGTCACATCATTCTTGCAACCTTTGTAAGCAAGTCCCGTGATACACAAGCTGAGCAGGTTGGAGATAATGGAAGTAGGAACATTCGAAAGTCTCAAAAAAACTGAGTGAAGTAACAGAAAAGCGAAAAAGAGATTGCATAGTGTTTGAAGACCAAAGGACAGGTGCTTTACACGCTTTTAAACTTTCGAAGTGCCACCCGAAATGCCAATCACAGAGAACGGAAGCAGCAGCAAGCCAGAAGATGATCAAACAAATGAGGTTTAAAAAAAAACCACCACACACAACCAACACACACAACAAAACTGTTACTTATTTCCCCATGTATCACAGTTTAAAAGGGGATTCAGAAGAGCGAACCTGTCACCTTGGTAAATAGTGCCACACACTGTTGTGAAGAGTGTGACTGAATAGGTTTGGGGTGGGGGAGGGCTTTGATATGCGAGTGAAGTTCAGATCACACGACATGGCAGCAGCAAGCCAGCAGCTGATTGAGCAAAGAAAACTATTTGTTTCCCATTGTATCGCGGTTTAAGAGCGATTGCAGAGGTGCGGCCACGTCTCCTTGGGGTGCATTCATCATAAATATCTACTTTATTGCCTTTTATTCATTAATTCTTAATTATTAATTAACACATTCATCTATAAACTCAATGACTTAACTATTTACTGAGCATATCCATTGTTTACATTAAATGCATTTCTCTTCTGAGTGCATTGGTTAACATGCATATCATGTATATCAACTACTAAGTATAATAGTGATCCAAAAATGTTGGCACTCATAAGAAAATAGTACACAAAATGGTGTCAAGATTATGTCAAAGAACACAAAGGAAAATAATGTTCCACGCAATAAAATATTTATGTCACTAAGGTGTTTCAGGCAGCAATGAAAAATAAAAACCAAAGTAAAACAAGGTTTGGGAAAGTACAAAAGCTATGCCTTGCACGTTATGCCAGGTTGTAAAAGTCAAGTGGCAAAAACGAAGTGGACCATGGCAAAGAGTTTAAGTATTTACAATGAAAAAAATAGGTTACTGTTATATTCATATTTTCATGCTGTGATTTTGTAAATACTGCAGTGACTCTGTTTGTTGAAACAGCCTGACATCATAGCACCACTGGCATATGAGAGGGATACACAACTGATAGCGTTTTAGGTTTAGACACAAATCTCATTACATAGCTTTACTAACAGTAGCTAGCTTAAAAGGATTTTTAAAGATTCTGAATTTTTGGGAGATCTTGGGACTTAATGTAAAGTAATCAGTGTACTAGTCTCCTCCCACCCCCCAATATTCAATCCTAATTAGTCCAATTTTCCTTTAAATCTTTCATCTACTTAATGTCCTGATCCAGCCCAAGGCCTTTGTGGCTTACCAGTACTGTTCCTATGCCAGCACAACAGGTATGTTTGCATATTTCTACAGACTTTCAGTGATTTTAGACTTCCGATAAACCAGGAGATAAAGTGAACATGAATTATATAAAAAATGTAATCTATAATACGCTACCGTGGCTGTTCGTTTCTGTCCAGGATTTTAAATCACCTGTAGCTCGCAAACCGTTTCACCTATTGACTTGAAATTTGGTACACATATACTACGTGATGTCTACTATCCGCTTTCGGGGTGAGGATTTTTATAACTCTTTTTATTTTATTGTTGAATCAACTCTTGGCAGCACGCAGCAGGGCGGCATTCTCATTCCTTTATAACGATGCGGGTTCGGCTCCACACTCCCATCGCTGTTTGGGAGCCTTTGAACCCAACACCGTTGATAATGTTACCGAGTGAGCTAGTCAGTGGAGGCAATAAACAATTGAGCATGGGGATGGTAAAAAGTGCAAAAGTACTTTTATTAAAATAGTCAACAAAATAGTGTTCAAATAAAATGCAGTGCTTTCCAAAGTTCAATAAATAAATAGAAAAAAACAATCCTTTAAAACCCAGAGGTTAAAATGTTTCTTAGGAAGCAGTCTTTAAAAACAAATGACAAACCCGGTGCTTCTTCCCTGTTAGCGTTAGCGTCTCACCTGCTTCTCCCATACGGGCCCTGCAACAGGAGAGACGCTCTCAATGCAGCTGACCTTCTGCCTACTCCTGCTGCTACTGTCACTACTGCTACTGCCAGTCGCCTTTCCGATCCTTGGCTCCGGTCGGCTCCCCCTGACAGTGACTTGGGAATTCCACTGTGACCAAGGCTCTCACACAGGAAACACCACGTCCCAAGTCCCGACTCCCGCGCCTTTCAGTCACTCCCACCCTCCGAAGCAAACTCTGCGGAGCGACCACAACCACTTCTTCCAGGTGTTGGCCAAACACCAAGGCTGCCTTTGAGCATTCACTCACTCGCTTGCTCGCCCGCTTCCTGCTGCACTGATTTGCTTGTTCCCTCTTCACTGCTTCCTGCTGCCCACCTCCGTTTCCTTCTCTCTTTCTTTTCTGTTCATTTTCTTTTGGTTCCTTATCTTCATTCTCCAAACCGACTCGCGCTTTTTATAATGCGAGGGGCCATAGCAGCTGTAGCTGTACCTGTGCACATGGCGAGAAACGCCCACACCTCAGATCACCCCGTGGCTTGCTATGGCCCAACACCCCCTTGCTAAGCGATTATTTAAAAAACTGGCCCTTACTGAGAACGCTGTGGACCCGCTATACCACATCCCTACCACCTTCGTAATCATTCTTGAGGCAGACTGAAGACTTAAGTGCCAGCTTAAGTGAAAAATTTAAGAATTGCAACAAAAAAAAACTAACTTAAATCAGTTTTAACGTGAAAAGATGCAGATGAAAGAGAAGCAACGGGCCACTAGGATGGAGAAAAGAAGAGCTGCTCAGGAAGCAGCAAGCACATCAACCTCTGAGCAAACAAATGCTAAAAACGTACAGAGAAAGAGAATGAAAACTAGGAATGATCAAGTCAAGTGTATTCACTGCACATTATCGTGCAGTGTGCCGTTACTGGTATTATATATTTTGAATGTTACTTTACAGTCCACTCTCATGCCACAGATTAGTAATCAATGGACTTTTCCCTTGGTCTTCAGGATCAACTATTGATGTGATATTTTTTTATTGGGGAAAAAAAAATAAAATTTTGTTTATTTACAGGGCTTTTCCCTGCTCCATGGATTCAGTCTCAGAAACATCCAACTCAATAGGTTTTATTTTTTGTAAAGTTCAGAAAGATGTTCATTAACAGGATTTTAAAGCACATGAATCAGTTCAGTAAATACCTGAATATTTTTAAAGGGTTTCTTAAAGCTTCAGTAATTAACTATGAGACAGCACAGTTTAAGAAACAATGATTCAATACTAAGCACAGTCATGTTCTCTATGAAATTTTCACTAAATATCATTACTTTTCTCCCCAGCTGTCAATCTACAATGAGGGACAAAATTTAACATCATTATCAAAACGTATGAAGTATGCCAGGCCACAATAAAGAGCCAGATCAGTATCCATAATCATATCGGACACCTGTGAAATGTACAGGAAGTGAAAAGTAAAGCCTCAAATACTGATCCATGGTCAAGCTCTAATGACTAGGATAACTAATTTTCAGGTCCCGTCCCAAAGAGCTTAGTTTCAAACTAATTGCTCAATCAAAAGCTAATCCTTTCCAACAAATACGTATCTTAAGTTGATCAGTTTTCATGACTGAAGTTTCTGCTAAACATTCCACTGCAATTAGGGGACTCCAAAGTCTATAAGATTGACTTCTTTCAATACAATAATTGGTACCTGTTATTTGCAGGTTTCCATTTTTAGTTATCTGTTCAATCAAAATTAAATTCTGAATGTTAGGAATTCAACAGTGCTTTAATATTTCATTTAATGGCATATTAGGGCTTTCATTCTGCTACACCAGTTCATTCTTGTATTGTTACATTTCTTCTCAGTGAATATTCTCTAAATGAATTGAATGAGCAGACTAGTAATTCTCAATGTTTTGTTTTGTTTTTTTTTTTTTGCATTTCATTCAAATATTATCAAGCCAAGTACTTCAAAACACACACACAGGTCTAAACTGGGCCAAGTTATGGTGAACTGCTGGTTGTTTTGTTATTTGCAGCTCTTTCTCAACACACAAAGCAGCTAAGAAATCAAGACCCAATTAAGGAGTCAATAAAGTGAGTTAAGACTAAAAGAAGCAATTAGTGGTTGGTATCCTTAATAAGCAACTTCAATTAAAATTAAGCACAAAATTTAGGTTGAAAGCAGCTACTGGTCAAGAAACAGTTGGCTTCTAATAATTCCAGCACAACTACTTTAGCCATTCTGGACAAACCAAAACCCTTCCAATTTTCACTGTAGGCCAATTGCTCCCAGTGGAAATCATCCAGATTCTACTGCCTTCAGGAATCCAGAGCTTCAGAAGAAGAAAGATCACTTAGAATATGCTCTAGGGGAATTACTGGACCTAAATCATGTCAGGGAAAAAAAATAAATAAATAACCACCAATCAGACCAGTTTACTTGGCTAATAGATATTTGTAGCCAAATTATCTGGACTTTTTAGTCTGCTTTCCTTCAGCCTTGAATCACTGTATGGTGATTGTAGTCAATAACTTATTTTTACCTATAGGTGTCCCCAATAACCAAACCTATTTAAAGCCTGTGCCACTATCCCAATAGCTACTGTCCCTGATGAAATATCAGCAAGTTGATCTGCTCCTGATAAATATGACATTGTAATTAGGAGACTCTACAGTCTAGAAGATTGACTTATTATGTATAATCAGTGCCCCTCATTTTGCAGTCTCCCTTTTTTTTTGATTAACTTTTTAAATTCTGAATGTTAGGAATTTAAAATCATTTAATATAGATGTAGAAGCAAGTCTACCCTCCACATCATACAGTGTTTCTTCTGAATTTGAAAGAAAAATTGCTTGTACTTGCTAAATGCTTTTACTGTCTCCAGGTCTGCACTTCATTTGGTTTTGGATTTGAATCCATGAGTAACCAAAAAAAGAAAAAAAATTCAAAACATTTGAGGAGATCAAATGAGTGACAAATAGAAGCTTTCACTTTGTTAATACAGCATAGCATTAAAAAGTAAGCAAGTTAAAAAGAATTACAATACAATGCCTGGCAGGAGACAGTGGTGTAATGTACACTCAACCTGTAGCCATGCAACCAACTGGTAGTTAAGGCAATATAAACTTTAAAAACCTCACAAACAACAGATGGACACAGTTTCTTGAAAACTGAACAGGGTTGCACAATCATCCTGGAATTTCTAGTCCTAGTCCTTAACTCAAGTTAACACTTTGAGTCAAGAGAGTATAATTAGTGGGCTCCCATCCATCAGCACCCACATGCAATTCTGAGCAATGTGCTTGCAAGAACCTGCCCTCTCTGATCAGTTACCAAATGTCTGACAGACAGTGTGGTACTCTGCACAAATGCAATTACACCAACAACGTTAAGCAAAACCACAGTGCCACTCCTGGAGGCTAATTAACAGCATTTTTAAAGGATACCAACTGTTTTAATGTGTGGGTAACACTTCAATGAACAATTAGCTGGAAAGAAAAACAGGAAACACTCATCACACTCTCAAAACCTGAAGTCCACCACCCCACTGACAATCCTCATGTCAGGATAAAACTGCTTAATCCCCTTGCAATAGCAAAAGGTCAGCATTCACAAGAAAAGTCTACACTTCTTTATTAAAATTACATGCCTCCTTGTTCAGTGCAAAAAAAAATGCTCATATGATCAAACCTTTACTACAGTTTTAAATACAGCGACTAATGCAATTACAACCTTCCTAAATTATACATGTGCTCTCCATATGGTATTTCTTTAATCTAATGATGTGCACAAGCTAAACAGGACTGACACCGTCTAAACAGCTTATACCTAAACTGAGCTACTTAAACATGTTTCATATGTTGTAAATAAATCAACTATGGAGAGAGCACCAGGTCTTCATTGACATCTAGACAATGTATTACAAGTACAGCTACAAAGCACATTATATTTATCTGAAAAGTCTGAAGTCTTACAGTATTTAGCCATTCCTTAGCATTGTACAGCTTATTAGTGCCTGAGCAGGAAATAGGTTGAGTCTAAGCCAATTGACTACAATGCCTCCAGTGAAGGAGGTGACAGACACATGGCAGTAAGGCTACTTGGCACAGTGACATAAGATGGATTAGCACATTAACTTCATAACATCAAACCTTCTTCTTGGGTTGATATGAGAGAGATGTCTAGGCAATGAAATTAAAATCCAGTAACAGACTTCTCTCTTAAAATACAACTTTAATAATGCACACCATCACAGGGGTCTCAAAGAATGAAATCATAATGCATGATAAACAAATAATCTATTAAGCATACATAGGAGTAGACACAGACGTTAGTAGAATAAGCAAACTGACTGTGAAATAAAATGGCTGATATTAAATATCAGTGATTAGGGACAGGAACATGCTGGAGGAGGAGAAAACAAAACACACACACACTAATTCAGCCTTCATTTGAACATTAGGAACAAAGGCAACTCAGACACCCTGGGTAGGCTTCAGACTTGTCATTCACAAATACTCTGCATTACCACACAGGGCCCCATATAAACATTGCTAGTAGTCTACATGCTTTAAGTCAAATGTGTTAACTTGCCAATATACAATATTTTCTTAACACTAAAGTCACTCCAGGGACTTGAAGATATTGTATGTTCAGATTTCAATACCTCAACACCAAACATGCTTTTTTTTTTTTTTTTGGAAAGACTCAATATATACCCAAGAACATCTGGAAATATTCCACAGCTTTTACAACATTTAAGTACATTCCCCTATTTCACGAAACTTAGATTAACATGTGTAAATTTGGATGTAAAGCACTATGAGCCCTGCAAGAGAAATCTTTAAAATCAGTTCAAAGCTAACAGATTTACTTCCATACATCTCCAAAATGTCTTTAAAAACAAAAACATAACAAATAAAAATGATGCACCAATTTCCTCATTATCGTGGTATTAATATTCATTAACTAAACTGCATATACTATGGAAGATATTCAACAATACAAAAAATGAATAATGAAAAAAAAAAATCTGAAATGAACTAAATAGATTCATCATTAACAAGTTGTATTTAAACAAACCTGTAGGCTCTCTAAACAATAATTCCTTTAAAAGCCTTCATAAAACATGAATAAAATCGGGGCCAGCAGTGATCATTCAGATATTGCTTTTGTATCTTTGCCCTTTTCAAAATTTTGCTATGCAAAAAAATACTTTTCTGAGCTGTACTTGTTCAAAAATCTCATCAGAATACATTGGGTGCCACAACATGCCTTAGAAATATCTAAATATTTAAGCTGGATACTTTATACAGGATTCACACATAAACATTAATATATAAATGAATGACTCTTGTTTCAGAAGATGTGACTACATTTTCCAGTTATGCAACACAGATTAACAGGAAATGGAACAGTCATGCTCATCATTAACACTAACTTTCTACAAGGATGTATTTCAAAATTGGGCAAATCCCTGTCTCAGAATATTGTATAATAGGGAAAGCAGTTTATAAACTTCTTCAGAATGATTCTGCCTTTATATATTGTCAACATTTTTGCAAATATTGGAAAATCTTAAATTTCTGAATGGTTACCTTGTTTCATTAAAAAAAAATATTCCACTACCAGAATCATTTAATACAGAAAACAATTCTCAAAATTAAAATTTTCAGTATCACTTTCTAGTCACATTGCAATCTAGAATAGACTAACCAAGAGCTTAGTTAATTAAAATATTTTGTTTATTTGCTTATGTAACAGGTTTGAATCAATTTCTGCATTTTTCTGTAATTTCAGAAACTGTATCTCATATTTCTTTAGAGATTAATAAAAGAATGACAATTTTATAAGTAAGCACAATAAACCTTTGAGCGATGAGATTGACTCCATCATACAAAACTTTGGGAGATTAAATCCAAATAAAAGTAAGTAAAAAAAAAAATGTCATAGTTCAGTCCAGCATGTGCCGCCACTACACCCATACGTCCTTTAAAGTTTGTGAAGCCTTTAAAATTTCTATATGTTTAACTCACTTCAAACTGAATTTTAAGAAGCCGAACACGCGAATACGAACAGCAGCCAACATACTCGGAAGCACTTACCTTGCACGGACTTCCCAATGCTGTGCAAATACGTGAAGGACGAGTAGTTTCTGCTGACAGCACTTAGAAAGTCGGCCACTTGCTTGCTGTTGTGATATTGAAAATCGAGAGCCCCCACCACATATGCCAAGGCTGCGAGGCACCAGCATCCCGGTAGAAAGTTCATCATCAACTTGAATAAAGACGTGCACCTAAAGGAAACGCCGACATAAAACCCCTTGTTACCAGTGTGTTGTGATTCTCCATCCTATATTTTTACACTACAGGGAACTGTCATTCAGACCTGCAACTTGTGCGTCCGCTACCCACCTAACTTCTAGCCGGTTCGCTGTTGTGGCCGTCTGCGTCCAAACTGAAACACTCAGCGTATCACTCCGCGCTCCCCAGTCCTATCCGACCCGTTTCAAATCATGTGGTCGGGGATCCAAGGCTCTCGAAGAACTAAAAGTCATCATTTCTAAGTAAAAAGTTGAGTTTGTCATGAGGAACTCCTCACTCGTCGCACAACACTTTATACGCGACTGCAAGTCTCCGCCCTCCATCGTCTCTTCAACTTCTTCCCTCCCTCTGCCTTGCCTCCTGTGGCCGTGAGTCGTGCGCCGCCATGTGGGAAAGAGTTTAAAAAAATCAAACTCACCTGGAACACAAATGCCTACCTATTAGATCAAAGTGAAAGGGACCGGCTATGAAAGAGGCTCCAACCTGCTGAACTTTATATTTAAACCATGTGTATTTACAGCTTCCGTTTAGTTAATTTACACGAATGTACACACATTACAAGAATTTGTCATAAGAAACGCAAAGGAAAATAGCATATATAAAGGTTAAATACGTATAGCCCAAGAAAAAAATGCCTACAAAGAAAGAACCCGATGGAGCGAAATGAACGTAGAATACATCAGTTATATGGGGTCAGGACAGCATTAACATACAGCATTTCTGAGCAATGCACGGAGTTTCAAGGTACTGTTTTCCGGTCTAGGGCTACTCCTGCCTTGGGTCTGTTGTTTGTAGACTCCTATTAGCCCAGTCCAGTGCGAAGATATTTTGAAAGGACAGAATCGCTAAATTTCCATTGAATGAACTATACGGGTTATCATTTGCGACAAGCCACTGACTTGTGACGTACGCATGCGCAAGCAATTACGGCTACCTTTCCTTACCTATGCATTTCAGTCAGGGCGGGACCTCTTTCTTTTCCACGCCCCCTTTCATTAGATAGGCGCTTGTGTCATGTTAGTTTTTTTAAACTTCCATATATGGCGGTTTACGACTCGGCCACAGTGGACAATTACCAGTATTCTCTTAATTGGCCAGCCATGAGCCACCCCTTTTCTCACCCGTTTACTCCAATTTAGAGCAACGGCGAGGAGGTTTCTAACTCGATGTACGATCTTTTTTTATTATTTTAACATTTTTAATACATTTTTAAACTGATGTCATCTTATATATATCGTCAACTATAGTCTACACCGGGTGGCAATATAGCACAGTGGTTCGAGCTTTGCCAATATAGGTCGTAGGCGCTGAGGGGACAGGGGACCCGCGATTGATTAGTGTCCGCGTCGCTACATATAATCGACATTACAAAATGATTAAAGTCGCTGATAAGTTGTATTGGTTGGTTGATCATTAGATAGCTAGATAGATATTTATTGTCATTGTCACTTTTACAAAGTAATTTTATAATAATCATACCCATCCTATTGAACCCATTATTAATGCACTTCAGGGTCTTCGGGTACAGTCTGTTCCGACAGCACTGCAAATATGAGAATGAGCCCAGAGCACAAATAATGTTAATTTTCGAAACACAAAAAAATCATCAGCCGACCAGCATGTCATTTCAGATGTGCGACTAAACCAACCCCAAGTTTGCACCCGAAGACAACATGTAGACTCCATTCAAACATCGGATTTTAACACCGAGTGCTCTGCCCATGATGTAACAGCGCTGCCCGCTGCGCCACCTATGTGTAATGTACGACAGTGTAAATTCGCTATACGCAAATGAATCGATAATTAATTAAACCAGTGTAAATCAAACTTTGTAACATTTTCCCGCATATACTTTGTGTATTGTATTGCATCTGTTCAAAGTTGCAGGAGACTGGGTTCGTCTCCTATTTCAGTCGCTGTCCTTAAGGAGTATTCGAACTGTACCGCTACTCAGCGCCCCGTCTAGTCTAATGAGTCGGATGTTGCTGAAATAGCGTGATTAGTAAATGAATTTGTTTAATTCATACATTAATTACTTTAAAAGTCATTTTTTTTAAAGAAAATATAAATAAGGGCCTTCAATTTAGATTCTTTTTTCTGCACACATGTTCTGCGTTCTTTTCAAAACTGTCCACTTTCAAGCACCTTTTGAGTGTTGACTTTATTGATCTCCAAAAATGCGCTGATTTTGATAACAAATGAGAAACTGGCGTTGTTCCTTTGCAGCTGTGATTCAACCATCTTCCGTTTAACTTCTCAGGTCACGCATTATCTTGGTTATTTTATGGGGTGCGATCCCCGGTGTTTTTTTGGGGAGGGGGGTTTGTGGAGACGCGCTTAAATTTAATCTAACCTAAAGTTTAACCAAATTAAGTTATTTATGACATTTGTAAACTATTTTTTTATTGGTTATATATGTTGTTGTAAACACCATTCATTGGCTGGCGTTCTGACCAGAATGGTTCAATGGTTCTTACCAATCTGGGTAAGATTACCAGAAGGGGGGGTCATCTAATTGCATGGACTATCTGTTCCCTGACACAATAGGTGTCAGGCTTCCTGGACAACGGTAACTGCATGGATACCCGCAGAGCAGGCTGGAAATTGCAGTCCCATTAGACAGCGCTGTTTTCGTCCATGGGTACCATCTGGGGGCACTCCAAGAACAGGCTGTCCCCACTGTAAACAACTTCTTTCTCCCTGACCCGGAAGCGCTTCCTAGATGTGCTGTGGTACTCCTGGGTGCAGCATAAAAGAAACAGAGTTTTTTAAATGGGTCGTCAGAGGAGTGTGGATGAGATTACTTGGGAGGTGTGGAAGTAGATGCAAAGTTTGTGGATTGTTCTATTGGGGAAAGAATTTGGAGGTACTGTAAGATTAAAAAAAGTCTTGTTTGAACCCACTACTGTGTTGTGTAGTTGTTTGAGGTGCTGCTATGCCCCCTACTGATTAGATTAGATTATTTATTTATAAAAGCACATTTAAAACAACAGAGGTTGTGCCAAAGTGCTGTACAAAAAAGCATTAAAATAAGCACAATACAAACAATCATGCAAAAGTAGATTAATAAACAACAAATTGTAACATTCACCACAATCCCATCATACACAATGAAAGACAGAAGAAAACAAGTAGGTCTTAAGCCGACTTTTAAAAACCTTGATCGAGGATGAAGACCTGAGGTAAGTCATTCCAAAGCCTAGGAGCAACAACTGAAAAAGCTCTGTCAACACTAGACTTCAGCCGAGATCTTGGTACTACAAGGAGAAATCGTCCAGGTGACCTCAGTGCTCTTGTTGGCACATAGGGATGAAGGAGGTCACAGATATATTTTGGAGTGAGACCATGCAAGGCTTTAAAAACAAACAACAAGATTTTGAAATCAATGCGACACCTCACCGGTAGCCAGTGGATAGAGACTAAAATGGGGGAGGTGTGATCCCGTTTTCTTGACCCAATCAAAAATCTAGCTGCCGCGTTCTGAACCAGCTGAAGGCGCAACTTCAGATTTCACAATGTCCAGCGCGTTAACAATTAATTAATGTTTTACTTCCTAAACTATACCCTATACTGTATGTCTGGTGAATGTAACAATCTACCTTTCAATTAGAGCTAATGAAATAAATAGCCAGCAATGTATATTTGTGTCTTTTACTTAAATAAAAAAAATGCATGCATACATACATTGATCTTTCTCGTCATTATAGATGTCAACATTTAAGTTCCAGATAGGTTATTATTTGTGCAGATTTTTACGTTCTACCTATGTCCACATATGGATTCTCTGCTCCCTCCCACATATGTGTAAGGCAGGTTAATCTGCAACTTAAAAATAGCTCAACATGAGCAACTGTGAGTTTGTACATGGAGGTGCTCAGTGATGGACTCTCACCTTGTAGTACTGCACCCTCCTCCCATCCTTCTGCTGATATCAGCATAGGTGAGACATCCCCATCCACAATTACAGCAACCCAGGTGAGCAGAGAGCTGAGGATACTTCGTGCCAGCAAAGCAGTGGGTCCAGATGGAGTATCGCCACGACTGCTGAAGGCCTGTGCACTGGAACTGGGGAGTACTCTACAGCGCATCTTCAACCTGAGCTTGGAACAGGGGAGAGTCTCGAGGCTTTGGAAAACATCTTGCATCACCCTAGTCCCAAAGGTATCACAACCTAGTGAGCTGGATGACTTCCGGCCTGTCGCCCTGATGTCACATGTGATGAAGAGCATGGAGCGGCTGCTGCTTCACCACCTGAGGCTACAGGTCCACCACAACCTCAAGCCTCTGCAGTTCGCATAGTAGGAGAAGGTGGGAGCGGAGGATGCCATCATCTATATGCTACACCGATCCCTCTCCCACTTGGACAGAGGCAGTGGTGCTGTAAGAATTATGTTTCTGGACTTCTCTAGCGCCTGCAACACCATCCAACCTCTGCTCCTTAAGGACAAGCTGACTGAGATGGGAGTAGATTCATACCTGGTGGCATGGATTGTGGACTATCTTACAGACAGATCTCAGTATGTGCGTCTCGGAAACTGCAGGTCTGATATTGTGGTCAGCAACACAGGAGCGCCGCAGGGGGCTGTACTTTCTCCGGTCATGTTCAGCCTATATACATCGGACTTCCAATACAACTCGGAATCCTGCCACGTGCAAAAGTTCGCTGATGACACTGCTATTGTGGGCTGCATCAGTAGTGGGCAGGAAGAGGAGTATAGGAAGCTAATCAAGGACTTTGTTAAATGGTGCGACTCAAACCACCTACACCTGAACACCAGAAAAACCAAGGAGCTGGTGGTGGATTTTAGGAGACCCAGGCCCCTCATGGAACCCATGATCATTAGAGGTGACTGTGTGCAGAGGGTACAGACCTATAAATACCTGGGAGTGCAGCTGGATGATAAATTGGACTGGACTGCTAATACTGATGCTCTATGCAAGAGAGGACAGAGCCGACTATACTTCCTTAGAACACTGGGGTCTTTCAACATCTGCAATAAGATGCTGCAGATGTTCTACCAGACGGTTGTGGCAAGTGCGCTCTTCTACGCGGTGGTGTGCTGGGGAGGCAGTATAAAGAAGAAGGACGCCTCACGCCTGGACAAACTGGTGAGGAAGGCAGGCTCTATTGTAGGCCTGGAGCTGGACGGTTTGAGATCCGTGGCAGAGTGACGGGCGCTGAGCAGGCTCCTGTCAATCATGGAGAATCCACTGCATCCATTAAACAAGTATCATCTCCAGACAGTGAAGCATCTTGAGCGTCAGACTGCTATCACGGTGGGGAGGTGTGGTGGGGGAGTTGGGTCTAAACGTTAACATTATACAAAGCTATTGTTTGTTTTACCTTTATTTTTATCACTCTTTAATTTAATATTGTTTTTTATCAGTATGCTGCGGCTGGAGTATGTGAATTTCCCCTTGGGATTAATAAAGTATCTATCTATCTATCTATCTACTCATGTGCCTAGACTGCCTAATGTGTCCTCTAGTGGTAAGGGCACATTGCTACAATCACCTGTAGAGATACCAATGTTTATTTTGTTTAGAAAAATTAGTCCACACCAGACCAGAACACAAATAAATGTTTATGTTGTGTACAGCATAGTGTGCATACTATGCACAGCACAATCTGTTTCCCAGAAATGGCCCTGGGTGACACAACTTTTTTTTGAACAATACACATCTACAAACACTCGGACTCAAAGTGAAAGTCCAATTTTATATTTTTGCATACTAGTAATGTTCAATCTTAACTCCACCCAACCTACACAGTCCAATAATACCACAAACAACAACAATGATGATGCCAATAATAATAATCCTCAAACTGTACCATAGAAGAGACAGCGAAATAAAATTAAACTATCAAGTCGGCAACAAGACTGTAGATCTTGAGTGACTTGGTAAAAGCTGATTTAACCCAAAAGACCATCATCTCCCAAATGCACATACATCTTGAGTTAAAACTTAACAACTATCGACCCCTGTTGCTCACCACCCATTTGTGAGATTTGCTCAGAGCACGTTAAAGCAATTGTGCATTTTTTTTTGGATGGGCAGTTTTCATTACTTGTATGCACAAGCATATGGTAAATAGGAATTGTGGGTAAAGATTCCTATTTAAAGATAATCATTATATTCTTAGTTTCATTGAATGTTTTAATTATGCTGAGTTCTCAATTTATTTTAATAAATTAAATGACATGTATATGTCTTTATATATATATGGTATATATACAGTATATATATTAAATTAATGTGTTGAATGTCATCATCATTAAAAGGCATACATGTAGATAGATGGTGGTTTATATAGATAACTATAGCTGTTAAACTATAGTTTTAGCGATCATTTAAGTCTCCTTTAGAGAAATGTTGAAAGCAATAAATAAAGAATGCTAACATAGGCCGATTCCTATTTATTTTTTGGCAAACCTCAAAAGCGTATATTTCTGAGACAGTCTTATAAACAGATGTTGCTATATCTCTACATTCTCAAATTATGAATTTGAGGTTCTTAACACTTTGCTGGCCCCAGTCCTGTCTCCAGGTCTAGCAGTGATGATTCCTGTCAAACCAAAGGGGGTGTTGGGGTGCCATTTACAACTTTGCCTAGGGCAGCAAAAATCCTAGAACTGGTTCTGGCAGCAAGAGTTCTTTTACAATCATGAACCCATTAGTATTTTATGTATCTGTGATAATCTGTTTATGGCTATTTAATTTTCAGTTGTATAGACAGAATTATGGTAAAGGTTCTAAAAGAAACAGGCCATCATTGTATGTTTACTATGGTTTATAGATTGTGCCATATTATTAGTTTAGATGGTACCATGGCATATCTACCTTTTGTGCTTGTTTCAAAATCCCATGGTATGGGCATACTATTGTAAAATTACAAATCTTTGCCATGCTATGGTGGTACCATGGTACATTTACTTTCAAAATCCAGTATTGCATATGACATGCATTACCATAGGACGTTTTTTTTTATGGGGAATGCTTAGAAAGGCCCCACTGCCAGTTTTACAACTACTGATGTTAACCATTTACGAAATGGAAGCCTTTTCTTTCGTGTCAATACTTATAACTAACACTATCAGAAAATTACTAGTTGATACCTGATTTTCTCGATCTCACTAAAAAATGCACTGGTGCCTAAAGTGAGTATTTTTTTTTTATTTTATTTGAAGAAAACCTTACATATGATCAAATCAAACTAATACAGCAAATGACCAGTTTGAGATGAATTGAGCTTTGTGACATGTCTACTTCAAGCAGGACAACATGCTATCAGAAGATGAGTGTACTGTGGTTATAAAGCAATGGACACGGTCAGCATTCCTCGGTTGTAACAAGTGGATATTTGAGTTACTATTGACTTTCTATCAAGTTGAACCAGTCTGGCCATTCTCCTCTTATCTCTGGCATCAACAAGGCATTTCCATCCAAAGAACTCACTGGATATTTCACTTTTTTGGACCATTCTCTATCAGCCCTAGAGATTGTTGTGCATGAAAATACCAGAAGATCTTCAGTTTCTGAAATACTTAGACCAGTCCATCTGGCACCACCATGCCACCTTCAAAGTCACACAGATCACTTATCTTCCTCTTTCTGATGCTCGGCTTGAACTTCAGTAAGACATTAGTCTTGACAATGTCCATAAGTCTAAATGTATGGGGTTGGTGCCATTTGATTGCTGAAAGGGTGTACCTAATAAAGTGGCCTGTCATTGTACAGTTCTCTAAATGTTTTAAAGGTGGGCATTTTTCAAAGATTAAATACTGTGCAGGTTTAAAAGGGATGAAAAGGGTGATTATCATGTAGAGGTGCAAGGGGTAAAAGCTTCCTGCATTGGTTCCATATTCTGAGTTATTGATGGACAATAAGATTATTAGTATATGTATGATAATTTGTATTTAATGGGGCACAAAGAAAGGCACATAAAGAAGTACAGCAAGATTTTATTTCTATTGCATCCCGTGTACACACTCACATCTAAATGTATTAAAACTAAACTTGGTGTAACATTACACACATTTTCACGACAGACTTGGAACATGTATACATACATTCTGCTCAGTTTTGTAAATGGGCAGCACCAAGCCTAAATGCAGTGCTACTGTTTCTGTATGTTTCCCTTTGTCTTTTAGATTCACATCCATGATGTGACCTTTATGAAATACACCAAAATTAATTACATAATGTTTACCAATTTTAAGGCACTTGAATGTAATCAGTCTGTAACAATGTAATGTTGCATGGAATGGCCAATCTATTTCAACTACCGTGGCTGCTTTAACGTTGTTAGATGACTCCAGAAATGGTGGAATTAGAAGAGAACGTGTATTTAGAGATCATACTGATTTCTTGTCCCATGATAATGACTGGCTTTTAAGTCAATTTCGATTTCCAACAGCTATCATCTTGGAGCCCTGTGCTGAACTGGTGCTGGCTTTACAAAGGTAGACTTTGAGGAGTTGTACTCTACCTGCTCCTTTGCAAGTTCTTAGCCACAGGGGCTTTCCAATGTGAACTGGCTTACCAATCGGGTATTTCTAAGTCATCACTGAGTTGTGCCATGCCCACTGTATGGGAGGATATTATCTGCTTGTTATCTAGGTATGTGTCGTATTTCAGCCTGCATGTCTCCCCTGTCCCAAGAGCCAGCTTCTGTAGCCGAGGATCAGACCGCCAAGGTCTCCGCCTTCGGCCACCACCCTACTCACACTGCACCCGACCTCCTTGGCCCCTCCCATAGGTGGTGAGCCCATGGGAAGGGGGACCCACGTTTCCTCTTTGGGCTATGCCCAGCTGAGCCCCATGGGTACAGGCCTGGCCACCAGGCACTCGCCATTGAGTCCCACCTCCAGGCCTGGCTCCAGAGGGGGGCCCCGATGACCCGCATCTGGGTGAGGGAAAATGGCATCCAAATTTTTTATTCTTCATAGGAGGTTTTCTTGAACTGCTCTTTGTCTTATCCCTCACCTAGGACCAGTTTGCCTTGGGTGGCCCTACCAGGGGCATAAAGCCCCGGACAACAGAGCTCCTAGGATCATTGGGACACGCAAACCCCTCCACCACGATAAGGTGGCGGTTCGAGGAGCGAGATCCTTTCCCAAGTGGAGGAGTTCAAGTATCTCAGGGTCTTGTTCACGAGTGAGGGAAGAATGGATTTTTTTTTGTGTTTGTTTATAAGTGAATGTGGCCTTGATTATGTCCTTTGTGTTTTGTGGTTAGCTCCCTCAGGGGTGGGGACACCTGTCAATCACCATCATGAACAGGCCCTCCATCCTGTTTAAGGGAGCGCCTCCCATAGTTCCTGGCAGTTCATTGAATGTGCTGGAAGTTGGGAGTATTTTTGGTGAGTTTTGTGCTATTGCTTTGCTTTGTGTTTTCTGGAATTTCGACCCTGTCCTCTGCTTTTGAGTTTACTACTTGTATTCTGTTTTTGTTACTGTGCTTTTTGAAATTTTTAAAACTCTGCTCTGTTTAATTGTGCAAGATTTTGTTCACTGTGTATCGCCTTACTGTTTGGGCATCTCCTTGTGCTCTTCGGAACTTTGGAGCTAGTTCTCCTTGCTTCATATGCATATCACCTTG
The DNA here is from genome assembly GCF_016835505.1 of Polypterus senegalus. Classification (NCBI taxonomy): domain Eukaryota; kingdom Metazoa; phylum Chordata; class Cladistia; order Polypteriformes; family Polypteridae; genus Polypterus; species Polypterus senegalus. The sequence goes on from NC_053164.1 coordinate 148,777,044, forward strand.
AATGTCTGGGTGAAGGCGATCAAGTGCAGTGGTCAGTTGTCTTTTCATTAACAGCTCCGCAGGACTCTACACTGTGGAAGAGTTGGGCATGGTGTGCTGAGCTAGTAAAAGTCTGGCAAGGTGTGTTTGCCAGTTACCAGCTATGATTCTCTTGTTGTCTGTACCATTCGCTCTGCTTGTCAATTTGAGGAGCGATGATAGGGAGCCATTGTCACATGCTGGATCCCATTTCTTTCTCTGAACTCTTTGAATTCAGTAGATGTAAATGTTGTAATGTTGTCTGAGATAGTAATATCTGGTAATCCATAAGTAGCAAAGATAAGGCGCAAAGTGTCGATGGCAGCATTAGCAGACATGGAGCATAGAAGAGACACCTCCAGCCACTTGGAATAAGAATCCACCAAAATAAAGAAGAATTTTTCCTTGAAATTTTCCAGCAAAATTAAAATGGATTTGAGACCAAGCCTTAGCTGGCCATTCCCAGGGGTGTAGTGGTGCCCATGATGGTGCATGCCATGACTATTGACATGTTGTACAACACTTTACAGCTTCTCTATTTAATCATCCATTCCTGGCCACCATACATAACTTTTGGCTAGAGCCTTCATGTGGACTATGCCAGGGTGGGAGTCATGAAGTAGTTTAAGCAAATTCTCCCAAGCTAGAACAGGTACTACAACACGGCTACCCCATAAAACACAACTCTTGTGAACTGAGAGTTCACTATGTCTATTGACAAAGGCTGTGAAATCATTACTTAAGACTTCATGGCGCCAGCCATGCAAAAGCCAGTGCAGCACACGAGACAGAACTGGATCCTTCTGAGTAAGTGCAATAATTTGGTTAGCATGAATAGGTTTATAGGCACAGATTCCAAGAGCAGGATTTCAAGAGGAGGTGGTGTATCAGCCACAGGATGTGCTATAGGGAAGTGACTTAAGGCATCAGCAGTTGTCAACTTTTTTCCTGGCCTGTACCACAACAGATAGTTGTATATACTCCAGAAAGCTATGAAGAGTGATCAATGGTCTCCAACAAGAGACTCCAGTGAAGCATGTGGGGTGACAAGATCTATGGCATGGGTTTAGAATATAGGAGACCAAAAGAGGCTTGAGGTCTGTGCAAACTGTAAACCGATGCCCCTGCAAGAACTGATGAAATTTTGTAACACCAAAAATAACAGCAAGAGTCTCCTTATCTGTCTGAGCATAATCGCGTTCAGTGGCAGACCGTGTCCTTGAGACAAAGTTAACTGGGCACTCTGTACGATCAGGCTTTACATGGCTTAGTACAGCTCCAAGGCCATAATGAGAGGCATCACAAACCAATATGAGAAGATTCTTAACATCATAGTGCACAGCCACTCCATCTACCTTGCGTAGTGCTTTGCCTGCTTATAAACTGAATCATGGGTGGCAGTCCAGTGCTATGCTGTTGACTTGTCAAGAAGTCTGTGTAGTGGTTCTAGAATGGTAGCCTTGTTTGGAAGAAAACAACAGTAAAAATTCAAAAGTCCCACAAATGCCAGAAGCTCTCTTTTGTTGTAGGGAGCTGGTGCATTCATGACAGGTTCCACCTAGGTCTAATTTAGTAACAACGACACCCCCTGCCAGTGTGGAGAACATCTCTGCAACAATTGGTAAGGGATAAACATCAGGTTTTACTGCTGTATTAACAGTAAATCTGTAATCACCACATATTAAACTTCCATCTGTTTTTGTGACAGGGACAATGGGTGTTGCCCATTTTGAGTGTCACAGTGGTACAAAAATGCCTTGCTCAAACAGTTCATCAAATTCTTCATCAATCCGCTGCTTAAAGAGCAAACGGTACAGGGCAAGCCTTCAAGAATTTGGGTGAAACTGTAGGGTCCACATCAATTAAAATACGCGGACCTCTGCATGTTCTCATTTTTCTGGAACACTCCTGCATACCTTTCCAGGAGAGCTGTCACATGGTGCAGCTTTAATTATGTGCACACCTATTAATTCTATTCCAAGTGTTTCAAACCAGTCCCATCCTAACAAGTGTCACAAAAATGACAAGAAGACATCAAAAAAAGGTTTGAGGCAGCCACCCACTTAATATGTCCTGGCTGCAAATGGGTAAATAGTTGTGAGATGTTCACAAGTCAGAGTCCAAAACAGAACTGATGCTGGTTGCCAAAGATGGCGGCGTTATTTGCAAAGACAGAAAGTGACATCATCAAAGGGTTCATAACCGGAAGTGGCATCATCAAAGGCCCCAGAAACCAGAACTGACATCATCAGTGTGGTTGGAACTGTGCAGGATTTCTCATGGATGGTCTGCAAGGGATTGAGAAACAAAGTCAGTGCACCTCGCCACCCCCAATCTGGTGTGGAATTACTATTAATCAGGACCTTTAGTTGTCTCCCAATCGCACGGGTGTGACTCAAGCTGGTATCCTGGCCCCGAACAACAAGAAATGATAAGGCAGTCTTTTTATGGCAATACTCAGCCTGAAGTCTGATCTCACCTAGCACTTGATGCGAGGCCTGAGGCCACTGCCACAACTCTTATAGCATCTGTACATACCAGTGGAGGTGGGTTATTTGGCCATAGGCCTTTGTAAGTGTCATCGCTAATCAAACTACAGGCTGATCCAGAATCAGCTTCCATTTTTATTTGCTGCCCTTCAATGAAATTATAGACTTATGTAGGCTTCTTGCCGGTTGTGTGTTCCATCTGTGTACTATGCACTGCATACTCCTCCTGGGCATTCACTGTGACTGTACTGGTTTCTTGGGGCTGTAATGCTGTAGTTTCTAGATATGAAAGTAGTTGAGTAGAGTGTGCCTTTTTTAAACATATGCAAGCTAAATGTCCTCTTTTTTTTAGAGTAATGGCACACAGATATGTTAAATTAACATGTTATAGCTGTATGAGTCCCAACGCATCGGAAACACTTTCTTCCGTCACTTTCTTGTACATGTACTTTCTTGTACAAATGGTCTTATATTCTGAGCTGTATTAACTGGAATCATTCTGTGTACCTCTTCCACATCCTTAACAATTACAGTCTTCTCAGTCCTCAGCATTTGTGTATTTCAGTTTGCCATTTCTGCTGCTACAGGGTGCTCCTCCGCTTTCTTGAAGTTATGTTCTACTCTGCTAGCAGCTGACACTGCAGTAAAGGATTGGCCAGACCACACACTATGCGATCATACGGCATCCATTAGAGTTGTTCACCAAAGTTACAATGCACTGAAAGTCTTCTCAGTTCAACAATAAAGCATGAAATATTTTGATTAGGCAATTGTTTATAATTGTGAAATGACGCTGAAGATGCTTGAGCATGTCCTTATATTGAACAGTGCTTGGCGGAAGAGGGGCCAACAGTGAGCATAAGGTGGAATACATTGCAGCTCCGCACAGACTTAGTAAAACTCACCTCTTCTCTGAATTATCAATGTCATTTGCATGAAAGAAGATCTCAGTTCTTTCTGATTATTCTTTTCACACCCCAGTCTCAGTATTGAACTCGTCAATACAACTCAACATGGTCATTGTGAAAAGCCCATAACAAAATACAGTTAATAATACCAAAACTTCAGCCCCATCTTCTCTCTCTTTTTTCTATTCAGGGCTTCTTCTCCTCCTCTCGTCATCAGTATAGTATTGATAGATGATATTTAGACATTGGTAAATGATTCTTAACTAGATTTTTTAATAACTTTAAAATCGTGTTAATTTCTCATTGGTTTATCTCTGTAACAGGGAAAAAAACTTTTTTTAAGAAGTTCCTTTTCCGCCTTTAAAATCCCACCCATTAACATTCTACTGGAAATTACCAAAAACAGGAATGTCAATCAAGATTAATATTAATTTAACTCATAAATTAACATTCAAATATACAACAGGGCCAAACCCAAATTTGTAAAATATTGTGAATAGGGTGTTCCATTAAATTCTGTCAATGCCTTTTTCTGCATCCAAAGGTAATAAAATCTCTGGTGTGTTAGATTTTATGGGTGAGTATATTACATTAAACTGACGCTGAAGGTTTAAAGCTAAGTGTCTGCCTTTAATAAATCCACTTTGATCTTATGATATTACAGAAGGAACTACTGTACTTTCTCAGTCCTTCTAACTAGAACTTTGGGAAGTATATTAACACCATTATTCAGAAGTAAGATTGGTCTATATGATGCACATTGTAATAAGTCTTTTTTATTTCTTTGGAAAGGTGGTAATTAATGCTTGGCAAAAGGTTTGTGGTAGCATTTTGTTGTCTCTAGCTTCTATAAACGTTTCTAATAATAGTGGAGCTAACTTCGTTGAAATGGTTTTATAAAATTCCACTTGGTAGCCATCAGGGCCTGCTGCTTTTCCACTTTGGACTGAGTTTATAGCAGCCAGTAATTCTGAGAGTGTCAGAGGTTTATCCAGTTCCTCTTCACTGAGTATGTAACTGTGGTATTTGTATTGCGTCAAAAAATAAACTCATTAGATTGTGTCTTGTCTTCTTTAAACTGATTAGAATATAAGGACTTCTGGTACTCCCGAAATGTGTGGGTTATATCTTTATGGTCAGTGATTTTTTTTTTTTTTAATTTCCATCAGCATTGTTAATTTCTGTTATCACATTGTAGGATTCTTTTGTTGTCAAATGGTTAAATTCTGAATCTAGAACCTGACCATTCCTATAAAGTGCCTCATTTGGAGACCAGGTGTATTCTTAGTTTATTTTGGTAATTTCATTGATTTATATCTGAAGCCTTTTTGGTCTCAGTTATTTTTATTGGAAAGATATGAAATAATCTGTCCTCTCAAAAATGCATTCAGAGTTTCCCAGAGCATTACTGCAGAAACCTCTGAGGATGTAGTTGTCCCAAAATCATACTAGGTTTGTTTGGAGGCGAATTCTGTAAAGTTCATACTGCTAATAACAGGGGGTTAAGATGCCAGGTATGAAATGAGTGTTAGGACATAATGATTCAATGAGAGGAGTGTGATCAGAAATAACAATAGCATCATCCTTGCAAAATTTGGTAATGTGCAATAAATTATTATTAATAATGGAATCATTCTTTAACTATGACGTACTGGTGAGATGAATGAATATTCTTTTGTGTTTGGGTTTAAGAATCTCCGTGGATGTGATAAGTTAGAATCCATTATAAACTGGATTATTCTTTGCAGTATTAAATGTTATCACCACTGTAGTTGAAGATCTATCCACGTCTTGATTTAAAACACAAAGTCTACAGCCAGTGTAATTTTATGAGTGCTTATATTGGAAATTGATGCAATTATATTTTGGATAAAATCTCAGTAATCTACAGTCATGGCTAAAAGATTTAAGAATGACTAAAGTATTGGTTTTCACAAACGTTGCTGCTTCAGTGTTTTTAGATATTTTTGTCAGATGTTTCTATGGTATACTGAAGTGCAATTATAAGCATTTCATAAGTTTCAAAGGCTTTTATTGACAAGTACACTAGGTTTATGCAAAGAGTCAATATTTGCAGTATTGGTGCTTCTTTTTCAAGACCACTACAATTCTCCCTGGCATGCTGTCAGTCAATTTCTGGGCCAAATCCTGACTGATGGCATACCATTCTTGCATAATCAATGCTTGGAGTTTGTAAGAATTTGTGGGTTTTTATTTGTCTCTTGAGGATTGACCACAAATTCTCAATGGGATTAAGGTTTGGGGAGTTTCCTGGCCATGGTCCCAAATTTCAATGTTTTGTTCCCCAAGCCACTTAGTTATCACTTTTGCCTTATGACACAATGCTCCATCATGCTGGAAAGGCATTGTTCATCACCAAGCTGTTCTTGGACGGTTGAGAAGAGTTGCTCTCAGAAGATGTTTTGGTGCCATTCTTTATTCATGGCTGTGTTCTTAGGCAAAATTGTGAGCCCTTCGTTGAGAAGCAACTTGACACATGAATGGTCTCCGGATGCTTTACTGTTAGCATGACACAGGACTGATGGTAGCGCTCACCTTTTCTTCTCCAGACCATCCTTTTTTCTGAATGCCCCAAACAATTGGAAAAGGGATTCATCAGAGAAAATGACTTTACTCCAATCCTCAGCAGTCCAATCCCTGTATGTTTTGCAGAATATCAGTCTATCTTTGATGTCTTTCTTGAAGAGATGTGGCTTCTTTTCTGCCCTTCTTGACACCAGGCCATCCTCCAAATGTCTCCACCTCACTGTGTGTACAGATGTACTTCCACCTGCCTGCTACCATTTCTGAGCAAGCTCTGCACTGGTGGTGCCCCAATCCCACAGCTAAATCAACTTTAGGAGACGGCGCTTGCTGGACTTTCTTGGGCTCCATGAAGCCTTCTTCACAACAGCAGTGGAAATGTTTTTTTTTGGGATTAAGTTCATTTTCATGGCAAAGAGGGACTTGGCAATTAATTGCAATTCATTTGATCACTCTTCGTAGCATTCTGGAGTATATGCAAATTGCCATCATAAAAACTGAGGCAACAAACTTTGTGAAAATTAATATTTGTGTCATTCTCAAAACTTTTGGCCATGACTGTACATTAGGTGCAGAAACATTTATCAAAATGACTTTATAATTTAATAATTTACCCATCACAATGACATAGCACTCTTCAGGATCAGATACTATGTTGATGCTACAAATAAGATTGTTTTACACATTACGTTTCCCACATCTTTAGTTTTCTATAGCTGGAGTGAAAAATTTGGCCATATCAATCTCTTTGTAATAGAAATTAGTCCTTACTTGTGAGTCTGCTGTAAAAATACTATCTTAGCCTGTCAGGGGTGAGAGAGGAAATGCAGGTGGTGGGTGTAATAGAGCCAGATGCAGAGGACAGGTAGATAGGGAAAAAGATTGCTGTAGCAACCCCAGACAGGAGCAGCCAAAAGAAGAAAAAGAGGTGGGAGAAACCCCATCCCACTGTTTACATTGTGATTGAGACCTTTCGACATTTCAGCTTACAAAGTTCACTGTTTGGATAGAAAGACACTGCTTCTGAACTTTTGAGGACATTTTGTAATCTTACAGAAAACATAGTGTGTTGTTTCATAAATTAGCTTTTAACCTTGATTTCTTATTATTGCCAGGTATTATTGCTAAGGAGTTTATTGTTATGTTGGCACTTTACAGTGGGGGGGTTGGGGGGGGGTAAAAAGGATAGATAAGAAGTAAAATGCTCTCTTATCCCTCCACCTTTTCCTCCCCAAGTGAAGCTAGACCACAGTTCAGAGTCCCAGTCCTCTAACATGCCAAGAGACCAAGAGATCTCCAAAACAAAACAAACCTCCCAGTAGTGGTGTGCTAAGTGTGAAATTGACATGTATTATGATAGTACAGTCCAGATACAATTAACCTAGGGCATGATGTTAAACAGTCTTCTGCTTAAGGGATATTCTGAAGTTTAATGACACCTTCAGTTGCTACAGTTACTTAATGGTTACCCAAATACACACATTTAATAGAATAAATTTCAATATAATAACCGAAGAAGTGGCCAAAAAGGAAACAGAGGGTAAAGTTATGGCAAAATTAAAACTTCTGTGAAGATTTGAAGCTATTTCTTTCTTACACTCCATTTTAATTGAGAAATAATAACACTGCAGTTGGTCATACATATTTAATTCTATTTGACTATTATTATATAAATTGTTTTCTGAATTGCATGTTTTCCTCACCTTCCTCTTCTATACATTAAATAATAATAAAGTTTAATGGAGTACACTTGTGACAAGTTTTTCTACCAAACTTGTGACTAGTATTACTCACTGCTTATTAAGTATTTTTTTAAAAGGTAATTCAAGTTAAGCCTATATTTTTCCTATATTCTGTGCAGAGTGGAGGCAGAATCTTTGTGTTTTTCCTAGTTGATTCTGTGGTTCGTCAGGGGTGTGTTCTTGCTCCTATTCTGTTCAGTGCTTGTATGGACTGGATGTTGGGCAAGGTCGTGGGGTCCAGCAGCTGTGGGGCATCTGTTGGTGGAGAAAGGTTCACGGATCTTGACTTTGCTGACGATGCTGCGATCTTTGAGGAGTCGATGGAGGCTCTGATCGTGGCGCTCAAGAGACTGAGTGAGGAGTCTGAGTGGCTGGGCTTGCGAGTGTCCTGAATAAAAATCAAGATCCAGGCCTTTAATGACCTCTTGGGCACAGCCATCAGCAGTGTGTCTGTTTGTGGAGAGAGAGTGTTGACCTTGTCGATAGGTTTACTTACCTTGGCATTGACATTCATGTCTCTGGTGACTCTACCTATGAAGTCAGTCGACGGATTGGGAGACCATGGGGGGTCATGAGGTCACTGGAAAGGGGTGTGTGGCACTCCCGATATCTATGCAAAAGGACGAAGGTCCAAGTCTTTAGAGTCCTGGTGCTTCCTGTCTTGCTATATAGTTGAGAGACATGAATGCTATCCTGTTACCTGAGATGAAGACTGGACTCCTTTGGTACTTATTGTGTCTCTCTGTAAAATCCTTGGGTACCTTTGGTTTGACTTTGTGTCGAATGAGCTAGTTGCTCATGGAGTCCTGAATCAGGCACATTATCTGCATTGTGAAGGAGAGTCAGTTACGGCACTACAGCCATGTTGCACGTTTCCCAGAGGGTGATCCGGCTCATAAGATCCTCATTGTTGGGGACCTGAGTGGCTGGACCAGGCCAAGGGGTCACCCACGTAACACCTGGCTGTGACAGATAGAGAGTCATTTCCGGAGGGTGGGACTGGGCCATGTGTCTGCCTGGGGGGGTTGAACGCACTGTACCAATCCATGCTCCCCGACTTGACTTGACTATATTTTTGCTTTTTATTTTACAAATAAATTCTAAATCAGTTGCAGATATGGGGTTAGATTGAAGTAAACATTAATACAGTAAAGGAATGGATCACCTGAAGGAATCACGGTGATTTTCGACATGAAGCTTGTAAGAGGCTACAGAGTCTGGAGTGGTGATGGTGGCGTGTTTGGCTGGCCCGACTGACCTGAGCTAAAGCTGCAGTCTTTGCTGAAGGGTCCAGGTATGAAATTCTGGTGTCAAGTATAAAATTTTTAAAGGGCAGATTCTGACATAGTGCTGACAGCTTTGGTGAGTAATCCATGGCCATTTCTGGTCTGAATGGCTTGGGCCAGAACCAGCCAGTCTTTCCAAGCAGACTAGGCCTGAGTACTACAAGCACATCTGAGCCAGTTGATTAGGATCCAACTTGAGAAAATCTGCCCAGTTGAGGCCCAAGTGTATTTGGCTAATTAGGTTGTTAGGTGTTTGCACTTTTTTATAAACTAACCTGTCACGCCACACACTAGTGAGAAATCAATTTTGAAAATGAAATTGATCTCTGCACTACATGAGCAGAATGTTGTCGACAAACCACAAATAGTACTTCTTAAAATCACTCAGGTGGCCTTCTCTATTCTGAACAACTGGTAGCCCCCCCAGCCCCTTGATAGCTTGCTTTGCTGGCTATCAGTGCACATGTATATTCCAGCATGGTCAAAACTCTGGACCTAACATTTATTTATAGTTTAATAGCAAATGCTGAAAGTTTTGGAAATTGTCATCTATGCAAGATGAATGGTAATTATACTTGCTGAAGTATTACCAGTATCTAACTTAATACATGGAAGGAATACTTCTTCACCTGCATGATCACCAGTCATGATTTTGCCGGCAATTGAATGTTTATGCAGTTTTGCAATTTGTAAGCATGTGCCATTACATAGGCTTTATTTGTCAACAGCTAACACACATCTGAACTACTACTGTTCTTATTGGAGTGGGTAGATATTGTATTGACGTGAGAGTTATCATTTTTGCATTCTCCTACTGAAGAAGATAACAATATGTAGATATATAGTATATATATACTATATGATGTATGGTTTTGAAGAAAAATGAGTGTCATATCTTGGTTTACTTCCCCAGTCCTCCCTGCGTGTAGTTTGCGTTTTTCTTCCCACAATCCAAAGACATGCAGGTTAGGTGCATTGGTGATCCTAAATTGTTCCCAGTGTTTGCTTGGTGTGTGTGTGTGCCCTGAGGTGGGCTGGCACCCCACCCGGGATTTGTTCCTGCCTTGCACCCTATGTTGGCTGGGATTGACTCCAGCAGACCCCCCGTGACCCTGTGTTAGGATATAGTAGGTTGGAAAATGACTGACTGACTGAGTGTCACATGAAAATGCTGCACAATTTTGCTAATCTTACATATATATTTGACAAACTAGAGAAGACCATTAAGCCTTTTTGTTTAGCTAATAACTAAGCTGTCCCAATATCTCCTCCAAATTCTTCTTAAAGGTTGTCAAGGTTTCTGCCTCAGATACATGGCTCAGCAGTTTGTTTCAGAGTCCCACAGCTCTTTGCATAAAGAAATGCTTTCTGGTTTCAGTTTTAAATAACCTACACTGATGTCCTTGAGTATGTGATTCACCCTTAAGCCATAAGAATATGGCTGGAACTACTTTATCAGTGCCTTTGAGGATGTTAAATACTTGGATTAGGTCCCCACGCAATCTCCTCTGCTTGAGACTAAACAGGTTTAACTCTCTTTGAGTCTGTCAGAGTAGGACATGTCTTTAAATCCTAGGATACACTTGGTGGTTCTTCTCTGCACATTTTCAGGTGTTGCTATGTCTTTCTTGTACCATGGTGACCAGAACTGCCCACAATACTTCAGGTGTGGTCTTAGTAATGTATTATACAGCTTGAGGATAATGTCACTTGACTTAAGTTTTTATGATACAACCTAACATATTTTTAATTTCTTTAATTGCTTCTGTGCATTGCCTAGTCGATGAAAATATTGTGTCAACATAAACCCCTAAATCCTTTTCAAAGGTTGCTTCCTGTATGGTCGTGTCTCCCATCGTTTTGCCCACTTGTGGCACTTTGCACTTTTATACATTAAACTGCACTTTCCAGGTGTTCACCCAGTTCTGAAGGTTGTCCAGGTCTTTTTGAATTATTTTTCCTGCCTCCTCAATGTCTGTCATCACTCCAATTTAGTGTCCTCTGCAAATTTCACAAGCTTAGTAATTATACTAGAAGCAATGCCATTAAACAGGAACCATAATGGTCCAAGGACAGACCCTTGGCAGACTCCACTGGTGACTTTGCTCCATGTCTAGCATTCTTTTATTATCTGTACTCTTTCTCTCCTGCCAGTTAGCCAACTAGAGATCTAATTTTGTAGATTACCTCTTATGTTTACAGCTTCTAGTTTCAGAATGAATCTTTAATGTGTGACTGTATCAAATGCTTTTTGAAAGTCTAAGTAAATTCTGTTGTATGCTTTGTTTTTGTCAGCTGTTCTGGTTGCTTCTTTAAAAAAATCTAAAAGATTGGTTTAGCAAGACCTTCCTCTCATAAACCCATACTGGCTGCTATCTAGAATATTATTTTCATTTAGGCAGTTTTATAATTAATTTCTAATTATAGCTTCTATAATTTTGCATGGCACAGAAGTAAAACTAATTGGTCTATAATTACTAGGATCCATTTTGTCTCCCTTCTTGAAGAGCCACATTTGCAGCTTTCCAATCCTCAGATACTTCTCCTTTCTAAAATGATTGTTATAGTATGCATAACAAGGGTTTATAGATGCCGTCTTTCATTTCTTTCTATACAATTGGTGACATCCCATCAGGTCCAGGTCTTTTACTAGTCTTCAATGAAGCACATCTGATTCTTGTATTTTAAACTCTATGATCTCAGAATTTGTTTTTAGCTCTACATGAGGCATTCCATTTGTTTCTTCCTTTATAACTACTTGGGCAAAATATTTGTTCAGTTGATTTCCTTCTCATTTTCAGTTATTTCTTCATTTGTGTCACATTTGTGCCTTAAATTCTGGTTTATCGTCTTTTTATGGAGTAGTACTGAAAAAATTGCTTTGTGTTAGTTTTGGCTACGGTTTCATTTTAGACGTTTCGATTGTGTGGTGTATGTCAGAATTTGCATTTTTTAAAATTTATTGTACAGTGATCTTTTCAGTTTCACTCTTTTTATTAGTGCTCCTATTTATCCATTTTGCTGATTTTAAGTTTTTTTAAGTCTCTTTATTGCTTTTCTGAATAATCTTCATTTTGAGCCTGGATCAGAAGATCTTTAAAGTGACATCAACTGTTATGTGGTAGCCAGACAATGTCTGAAGACTGGTGAAAAACTAAACCTGCTGGTGTGTTATTTTTTTACATTTGTTTTTTATATTGTTCTTTGCTGTATCTTAACAGCTAAAAATGTTTGATATTGTGAAAATCACTAGTTGTCAGACTAAGGTGCTAAAATATTTTTCCTCCCTCTCTCCTTATCTGGCTCTTTATCTCTCAAAATAGATGGGTAATGCACCAAACACTTTGTTTTTAATATTTGACATGGCAGACTGTGCTTTTGAAGGCTGTCAAGTGTATTTCCTACCTTTGGCATTGTATACTCTCTGTCTGTCTTTCTGTCTTATCTTTCATAATCTCAGATGCTGTGTCCGTGGTGTTTGCTGTTATCCTCACACCCATTACTTACTCACAATCTGCTGCTTGTGTTGTGCCTGTTCAAGTTTAAGCAATGCCTAAGTTTTAACATCATATGTTAGCTTTCCTTTTGTTCCAGCATGGGGGAGCCCTGGAAAATGTTACAAGCCAAAGGGCCCCCTCCCTCTTAAATCCATCCCTGTGCATAATGGTGCCATCTAGGCATCACCAGGTATTGTAGTGATTAGAAAAGTTTTAAAAGAAAATATCTCCCATTTAGCCTGAAGTTACTCTAATGTCCTAATAGTTATCTAATTAATCCTATTAAATTTGCAGGCTGTAATGAGTGCAAGCCACGAACAAGGAAGTTTGGGAAGGCAAAATTGAAAATGGGAAAGTTCCCAATGTCATGTCAGTCCTTAAATTTTCATAAATGTTTGTTCTGAAGTCCTGCAATTATTGTATTATAGATTAGATAAACTTTATTAACCCCCAGGGGGAATTCAGATGCATACAGCAGCAGAAACAAAAAAAAAATAATAATACAAACTCCCAGGATGGATAATGCAGCCAATCAATCAATAGGTAAATAAATAATGTGTATTTTACAGATATTTTAAAATGGTACTTCAAAAATAAACTTGAGTTAAATGAGTGCCCCCAGGAGGAAGCATTGAATTTCCTGACAGCAGTGGGTAGAAAAGCCCCCTAGAGGTGCTTCTTAGCACATGCTGGTGGAATGAGCCTATCGTTAAAAGTGCTCAAAGAAAGCAGCTCCTGGGGGGGTGGCAGAGGGGATTTTTCATGATGGCATCCAATTTTGCCACCATCCTCTTTTCTACAACAACTTCCAGTTTGTCAGAGTGTGCCCAGTGATGGAGCAGGCTTTCCTGGTAAGTTTATTCAGGTATTGGGCTTCTTATTAAGGTCAAGTTGCTTCCCCAGGAGACCACAGTGTAGAATGCCACACTGGCTACTAAGGAAATGGGTGTGTGTGTGCGCATTCGTGCCCTGAGATGGTCCGGTGTCCCATCCAGTACTAATCCCTGTCTTGGGCCCAAAACTAATGTGAGTTTTCAGTATGTATTACTATTACAGTGGTTAGTTACTGTATACACACAAATAAGTAGCTCATGTTAGTTGTTTCTCTGAATCTCATACTTCCATACCCACACATACTGTTAATCAGTCCAGATTCCCCCATTTTATTTCCATTGGCTTGTGTGGAGTATACTGTACATCTCCCTGTGTGGAGGTAAGGTTTCTCTTCAGACAGTCTGATCTTCCTCCCATTTCCCACAGTTGTGCATTTTAGTTTAACTGCTGATTCTTAATGGATCTGATGGTGTTAATATGCATGAATGAGTGGGTCACGTGACTTGCATCCATTGCTGGTTCCTAACCTGTGAATGTGATTGCCAGGATAGGCTCTGACTGCCTGCAGCTTTAAATTAGATTAAATACAGTAGATGGATAAAAAGTTCAAAGCAGTCCTGTTAATTGTAGTTTTCAAAAGCTGTTCTCTTTGTTTATTGACAAAGTGCTTTTAATCTTGCCTGAAGAAGAGGCCTGAGTTGTCTTGAAAGCTTGCATATTGTAATCTTTTTATTTAGCCAGTAAAAGGTGTCATTTTACTTGACTTCTCATACCATTCATAATGGCTAACACGGTACAACACCCTAGTACTACAGTTTATAATAAAGCTTGGGCAAAACACAGAGTGAGGTGAGGTCATGTCTTCTTGGTGTTACAGTTTCCATTTTAAAGGTCCGGTGTGGTCACCCTGCTAAAGTTTCAGACAGTACGGAACTCCTAAAGAAAAAAGGTATCTGCAGATACTCCCTGTCTGCTTATAATAAGGCCAACATGTGTTCCACCTTGATGTTTTTAGTTTGATTTCTGGATTTCTTTTAATTGGATACTGTCCACAAATCATGTTAAACTTAGACATGACATCAGAATTCCTTCTACTCACTAATGTGGTTAGGGCTTGGCTTCCTGCTTATTGTGACTATGGCGTTGATATGAAGCAGCGTTAATTAATAAATGACTGCTAAAAATGATTGCATTTCATCTATCACTTGAATGCATAAAAATACACAGTGATTATTAAGCTGTCCTTAATTAATCTTCACACCACATCTAAAGGCCTACATGAGTAGGAGGTCTTGTTGGAGTGAGAGAAACATATGCAGAAGAATTAGGTTCAGAATGTTTGTGGTAATCACGGTGGCGCAGTGGTAGCGCTGCTGCCTCGCAGTTAGGGGACCTGGGTTCGCTTCCTGGGTCCTTCCTGCGTAGAGTTTGCATTTTCTCCCCGTGTCTACGTGGGTTTCCTCCCACAATCCAAAGACATGCAGGTTAGGTGGATTGGCGATTCTGAATTGGCCCTAGTGTGTGCTTGGTGTGTTTGTGTGTGTCCTGTGGTGGGTTGGCACCCTGCCTAGGATTGGTTCCTGTGTTGGCTGGGATTGGCTCCAGCAGACCCCCGTGACCCTATTCGGATTCAGCGGGTTAGAAGATGGATGGATGGATGTTTGTGGTAATATTGTATTTGAAGTGACACAATAAAAGTTTACTAGTTTTTGTGAGGCACAATAAGCAAATCAACACCTGAGCATAAGATGGCAATCAGTACACACATTCGTCAAAGTGTGTTGAACGATTCAGGTTTATACTCCTTTTGAAGTGAATTATTATTTTTAATGTTTTGTGTTTTTTTTTTTCCCCTGATTCAACCTATGTGCTTTGTCAGGGGTGCCCAATGCATCGATCCCTAACCCAAAACATACAGCCAAAGCAACCCAGGAGTTTATTAAAGCAAAGAAGTGGAAAATTCTTGAATGGCCAAATCAGTCACCTGATCTTAACCCAATTGAGCATGCATTTCACTTGTTGAAGACTAAACTTCAGACAGAAAGGCCCACAAACAAACAGCAACTGAAAGCCACTGCAGTAAAGGCCTGGCAGAGCATTAAAAAGGAGGAAACCCAGCATCTGGTGATGTCCATGAGTTCAAGACTTCAGGCTGTCATTGCCAGCAAAGGGTTTTAAACTATTAGTATTACTATTACTATTCTAGTATTAGAAATGAACATTTTATTTCCAGTTATTTAATTTGTCCAATTACTTTTGAGCCCCTGAAATAAAGGAATTATGTTAAAAAAATACTTTAGTTGCCTCACATTTTTATGCAATCTTTTTATTCAACCCACAGAATTAAAGCTGAAAGTCTGCACTTCAACTGCATCTGAGTTGTTTCATTTAAAATTCATTGTGGTAATGTACAGAACCAAAATGAGAAAAAAGTTGTCCCTGTCCAAATATTTATGGACCTAACTGTAAGTGATATCCATTTAGGGAAGATGTTGAAGGTGATTCACTCACATCAAAAACTGCAACACTGTTTCATCTAAAACTCTTCTACAGTGGTGGATGAGAGTTTGACACTACAGGATGACATTCAGCTGAAGTATGGGGCTCATGGACAGTTTTGGAGCTTACTCACAGAGGAAAAGTACCCAAACATGAGGAAATGTGCTACCTCCTTGACTGCATTATTCGGCTCTACTTATTTATGCAAGTCAGCCTTTTCCCACATGAAGATTATTAAATCCAAATACTGTAGTGACCATAAATGTTATGTAAGGTATGACAACATATATTTTATGTATAAAGTATATATATATATATATATATATATATATATATATATATATATATATATATATATATATATATATATATATATATATACTGCTCAAAATAATTAAAGGAACACTTTTTAATCAGAGTATATTATCAAGTCAATGAAACTTCTGGGCTATTGATCTGGTCAGTTAAGTAGCAGAGGGGGTTGTTAATCAGTTGCAGCTCCTTTGGTGTTAATGAAATTAACAACAGGTGCACTAGAGGGGCAACAATGAGACAACCCCCAAAACATGAATGGTTTAACAGGTGGAGGCCACTGGCATCTCTACCTCCTCATCTTTTCTGACTGTTTTTTCACTAGTTTTGCCTTTGGCTACGATCAGTGTCACTACTGGTAGCATGAGGC
This sequence comes from Polypterus senegalus, assembly GCF_016835505.1. Classification (NCBI taxonomy): domain Eukaryota; kingdom Metazoa; phylum Chordata; class Cladistia; order Polypteriformes; family Polypteridae; genus Polypterus; species Polypterus senegalus. The sequence goes on from NC_053164.1 coordinate 148,793,543, forward strand.
GATACCAGAACACCACAGAAGTTGCACAGGTAGTCCAACTTCTCCAGGATGGCACATCAATATGTGCCATTGCCAGAAGGTTTTCTATGTCTCCCAGCACAGTCTCAAGGGCATGGAGGTGATTTAAGGCGATAGGCAGTTACTCTAGGAGAGTTGGACAGGGCTGTAGAAGGTCCTTAACCCATCACCAGGACCGGTATCTGCTCCTTTGGGCAAGGAGGAACAGGATGAGCACTGCCAGAGCCCTACAAAATGACCTCCAGCAGGCCACTGGTGTGAATGTCTCTGATCAAACAATCAGAAAGACTTCATGAGGGTGGCCTCTAGAGGGCCCTGTACTCACTGCCCAGCACCGTGGCGCTCGACTGGCATTTGCTATAAAATACCAGAATTGGCAGGTCCACCACTGACGTCCTGTGCTTTTCACAGATGAGAGCAGATTCACCCTGAGCCCATGTGAGCCCAAGGGTCTGGAGAATGTTATGTTGCCTGTAACATGACTGGTTTGGTGGTGGGTTAGTGATGGTCTGGGGAGGCATATCCATGGAGGGACGCACAGACCTCTACAGGCTAGACAACAGCACCTTGACTGCCTTTAGGTATTGGAATGACATCCTTGGACCCACTGTCCGACCTGTGCTGGTGTGGTGGGTCCTGAGTTCCTCCTGGTGCATGATAAACCCCGGCCTCATGCAGCAAGAGTATGCAGGAAGCTCCTGGAGGATGAAGGAATTGATACCATTGACTGGCACCCAGGCTCGCCTGACCTAAATCCAATTGGACACCTCTGGGACATTATGTTTCGGTCTATCCAACACCACCAGGTTGCACCTCAGACTGTCCAGGAGCTCAGCGATGAACTGGTTCAGATCTGGGAGGAGATCCCTCAGGACGTTGTCAGGCATGTATACAAGCACGTGGGGGCCCATACAAACTACTGAGTATGATTTTGAGTTGCTGCAATGAAATTTCGGCAAAATGGACTAGCCTGCCGCATCATTTTTTCACTTTGATTTTTGGGGTGTCTTTGAATTATTCCTCTATAGGTTGATATTTTTCGTTTCTGTCAAGTGATGTGGCATCCTTTCATTCCTAACACATTACACAGTCCACACCAGTATTGATATCCAGCATGACTTTTTTCCCATTTAGATCTGATGTGTTTTAAAAGTGTTCCTTTAATTTTTTTGAGCAGTTTATATATATATATATATATATATATATATATATATATATATATATATATATATATATATATATATATATATATATATATATATATATATATATATATATATATATATATATATATATATATAGCATTTTTAATGTAGGTAGATAATTTCGACCTGGTCATTATTAAAAGTAGCTCACAAGCCGAAAAAGTGTGGGCACCCCTGTGCTATGTGATTAATTCTCCCCTACTATATTTTAGCCAGATGAGATTGGAGCATTGGTGTTCACTATTTTTTCGTATATATGTTGTCAAGTTTCACTGTCCTTTCGATATGATGAAGATCACAAGTTCATCAATGAGCTAAAGAAAGCATTCCATGGACCATTCTTATTCACTTGAATTAATGGATAATGATATAGCCAGACATAAGATGAAGATCCTTGACGTCCTGCCATCGCCTCTTCCACAAACTCTAGTCAATAGCACAGTGCCAAAAACAAAAAATAGACTTTCGCATGAGCTATCCTGAGCTGTAGGTTAAGCTTCTGCATGCCACAGGGCCACTGAAATTAATCAAGATGTATTAAAGAATTTTTCTTTTCCAAAGGAATATTCCTGCTGCAAGACTGGCTATGATCTAGTTCACTTTCACCTCCTTACCATTATCCCTGAAATAACTCATGTCCCATTATATGCATCTCCAGTGAACTGCACGGAGCAACAGAGGTCTGCTGGACAACATTTGCTGAATATGAGCTGTTGGAGCATAAAACGAGTAAAGAAGAAAGCAATTTGTTATGTTTATGCTTAGTGACAGTTTTCCAGCAGTGATCACTGACAGCAATGCACGTTCTAGTTCAAGTCATAGAGGATCGTGCAAAGGTGATTTTACCTGCATGAATGTGCATGGTGTAACGAACACTTTCAAAGTTGCCATTGACTGATCTCCAGAGCACAACACTGATTTACCATGCCCTCCATAATGTTTGGGATGAAGAAATATTTTTCCTTGATTCATCCCTTTGCTTTGTAGTTTAAAATTATACAAATCAAAAAACTTGGACATAATTAAAGTGCTCTTTACAGACTTTCATTTAAAGTTTTTTGCATATATTTCAGTCACAGCATGTATAAATTACAAAACTTTTTCTACATGGTCCCTCTATTTCAGCACACCATAGTGCTTGGGACACAGCAATGGTAGGTATATTAAAGCAGTATTAAATCATATTTAATAGATTATTTCATATCCCTTACATGCAACGATGGCTTGAGGTCTGAAATTCGTAGACATTACCAGGTGTTGAGTATCTTCTCTGGTGATGCTCTAGCAAGCCTCTAATGCCATCATCTTCTGCTCCTGCTTGTTTTGGGGGCTTGTCACCTTATATTTTCTCTTCAGCATATGAAAGGGATGCTCATTTGGATTGAAATCAGGTGATTGGCCATTCAGGAATTTTCTGTTTTTTAACTCTGGTTGGCGGAAAACTCTTGTGTTGCCTTAGTAGTATGCTTGGGATTATTATCTTGTTATAAGATATCCAATGAGTTTGGAGGTGTTTATTAGAACCTGAGCAGATAAGATGTTTCTATACACATCAGAATTCATTGTGAAACTGCCATCAGCAGTTCCAGCATCAATGAAGAGAAGTGTTCCAGTACCTGTGGCAGCCATACATGCCCAAGCCATAATGCCCCCCACCCACCAGGTTTAACAGATGAGGTGGTATGCTTTGGATCTTATGTAGTTCCTTTTCGTCTCAACACTTTGCTCTTGTCATCACTCTGATACAGGTTCATCTTTGTCTCGTCTGTCCACAAGACCTTTTTCCAGAATTCTGCAGGCTCTTTTAAGTACTTTTTTCGCAGACTGTAAACTGGTCATCCTGTTTTTATGTTTTATTACTGATTTGCATCTTGCAGTATGGTCTCTGTGTTTCTGTTCAGTCTCTGATATGCATGCATCTGCATCCTGAAGACGGTTTCTGATCTGATGGATAGGCGTTTGGGGCTTCTTCTTTACCATAGTGAGGATTCTTCTGTCATTAGCAGTGAAGGTCGTTCTTGATCTACCAGTCCCTGTGAGATTACTGAGTTCACTAGTGTATTCTTTCTTCTTAATGATATTGCAGACAGCTGATTAAGGTAACTGCGGTGGGTTGACACCCTGCCCAGGATTGGTTCCTGCCTTGTGCCCTGTGTTGGCTGGGATTGGCTCCAGCAGACCCCTGTGACCCTGTATTCGGATTCAGCGGGTTAGAAAATGGATGGATGGATGATTAAGGTAATCCTAAGGTTTTACCAATGTCTCTAATTGTTTTATTCTTCTTTTTCAGCATCATAATGGCTTCTTTGACTTTCATTGTCCTCATGTTGAACATGGAAAGTATAGATTCCAAAGGTAGTCTGTAAGTATAAGCAGGCCTAGGTATCTTTTGCCTGTACTAATGAAGCAATGAAAAACACCTGTGATTTCACAAACACCTGTGACACCAATTGTCCCAATTATTATGGTGCCCTGAAATGGGGGACCCTGTATAAAAAGTGTTAATTTCTACATAGTGGCTACCTGCCCCACGGAGAAGACCCCATTAACTGTGGCTGAGCTCGTGGATGATAGAGATTGTTATCTGGTCACGCCTAACCCTCTTGTGATTTGTTTTACTGGCACAGCCAGATTGAATGGACACCACATCCAAGCCCTTTTAAGACACCAGCAGCAACACCACTATTGCTGAGGGCCATTATGTCCCGTCAGAACAGGATGACAATAAATAAGCAAATTAGAGTCTAACCTGTATTCATTGCAAGGTGAGAAGTTAACCCACCACAGCCTGCTGGGTAGTGGCAGAAGGGCAGCTTCATAAACCATGAACTGGGAAGAGACTGGCCCCAAAGAAAACCTCACAGGAAGATGCCATGCCACACTGGAGTGACAAGCATTGTGATGGGGGAGGACCAGGCACCCAGAGGAAAGTCCCAGCCATGCAAGAGTTTAGGTAAAGGGGTGTCCACCCAATATGACCCTCTGGATCACAGATAGTGGGAGTACAAAACCACTACATCTGAGCCATCCAACTAGGCTTAAGACCCCATGGTGCTGATGGGTGCATCCCCTGACCCACTTGCCTCACAGCAGCTTTGGTTTCACAACCTGTCCGCATCCTTTAAGTGCAAGCAGTGAAATGTCAGTTCCTTGAAGCACGCCATCTGCTCCTCACTTTGTCATTGACCATGATCTGTTGTACTGGTTGCTGGAAAACCAGGGCAAAGTCTGGAGCAAACTTCTTGTCCCACCAGCCATACTGCCTGGAGATATGTGACTTGACTCACGCTCACATATTGTAGGTGCATTTGGGCACTGAAAAAACCTTTAAGCATATCACAGTGTTTCCTCCTGAAGCCCTAGCTTGATCCCAACTCCAGCAAACCCATGGCCACTCCCACATTGTTGTTGTTAACGGAGGCTGGACAGTTAAATTGTAGGACACCTACACACTCCAACAGAAGAAGGAACTGAGAGCTGTGATCACCTCCATTGGCCTCCATGCTGGACTGCACTGATCTCCCACAACATTGTCACAGAGCCGGAAGTTGTCATCCACAAGTTGGTCTTCTCTCCTGGAGGACAATAAGACAAAGATGGAACTAAAGATATGTTGTAGCTTGAGCTGGGTGTGATAGAGGCCAGTCACAGCCTGTGGTCCTGCCTGATTAGGGCCGTTTGAAGGAATTTGGGGGCCCCAAGCAAAATGGACATGGAGGCCCCCCGCACGCACGCACGCACGCAAAGGAACCACAGCATAGCCATACAGTACATATTTCTGCTAGCCTACCTGCTGCAAAATTGCACCATTTGTACAAGACAAGTAGAGCTATTTTATGTGTGTAATTTATCACTTACCACTGTCTTGTTTTTTCTTATCCTCCTCTTCCTTTCTCTTCTTTCTTTTTTGGCTTCCTGAAACATAATTCCGCTTCATGACTGCCGAGGAAGTTTTGTATTTTGCCGGCAGCAGAGATCACATGGTTGGCTGGCTGCTGTCAGCGAGGGGGGCCCCCTTGAGGAGGATCCCGATAACAGTGTCATTGCACTTTACTGCATTCACTATCAATGGGGCGCTCACACAGTTTGTCGCTGCATTTTATTCTTAACCAGTCGTTGTCTTGGGGCCCCAGGCCAGCTCGGGGCCCCAAGCAATTGCTTGGTTTGCCTGCCTTGTCACGACGGGCCTGTGCCTGATCATGTTTGTCCCAATACCTAATGGGGTTGGCACTTCTGCAACGACTTACATTACCTTAATCCAGATTCCTGTTTCAACATATATCCCATACCAAGAGTGGTTGACCACCTGGAGCCCTTAGGAAATGCTCAGTGTCTGCCCAACCTTGACATAAGGAAAGGCTATTGGCAGATTCCCTTGACACACACTGAGGAGAAAATGCAGTGTTTAGCACTTCTAGTGGCCACTGGCAGTATCACAACCTATCCTTTGAGCTGCACGGAACCCTGGCGACCTTCCAGTATTTGGTGGACATACTGCTCTGGCCTCACAATGCCTATAGTGCTGCCTACATTGATGACATCATCTAATCCAGTACCTGGGGAGAATACCTGATGCACGTCACAAACATCTTCAGCACCATTCACCCCTAGAAATGCTATTTTGGGTTGACTGAGGCTAAATATTTTTGCTACATGGTGAGCGGAGGATGGATTAAGCCACAGTGGTCCAAAGTTGCTGCCATTCATGACTGCCCTAGCCGGAAACAGAGGCAGGTGCAAGCTTTGCTAGGGTTAACGGGTTACTACCGGCCCGGTTCTCCAAACAATCAGACTGACAAGGAAGAGGGTACCCAACACAGTGGCATGGACCCCAATAATGGAAACCACATTCTGTGACCTAAAGCCATCTGTGGTTTTACTATCACATGATTTTACTCCAACCTTTTTCCTCCAGACCAACACCTTGAAAGCTGGCCCAAATGTCCTCCCCTGCCTCCATAATCACACAGCCAGGTCCGTTCATCACCGCCCTTAGTTTGGGGTGGGGGCATGTCACAGATGTGCGTCATAGGACTTCCTCACAGGCTTTGCCGAGGTGTATAATATCCCACTGCAACTAGAGAGGGTGTTCCCGATAACATTGTCATCTCCGTCTTCGCCGACAGTGCCGAGAAGCCACCCGATGAAGGCGTTTAGCCATGCTCCTTCTAGTCCAGCCGTCAATAGATCCCAGGTGTCCCGGAAGTTGGTGTCATTCATTACTGGCCAGAGCAACCGGCCCGATGAGGCTCTGCTAGAGTGGCTACTTGTGTTCACTTTTCAAGACATTCTTGCTGAAGGGAAAAACACCTACGAGTGTCACTTTTGTTTAATCTTTGTTTGACTTTGCTGTCTCCAGACAATAAAAGGAACAACCTGGTTAGCACACCAAAATTTCCTCGCTGTCTTTGGAGCTGTCATTACCACACCTACCCACAACATAGGTATACAGTATATAATTTTGTCTTTTTTGATATTATTTGTTTTTTTGTTTTTACCGTAACAGCTAAAAATACCTCAGTTTATAAAATATCTTTCCCCCCAACCTCTCTCTATCTTGATAGCTGAAGAATTTGACTCCTCTACTAACTATGAAGTATAATTCTAAGCTTTGACATTACAAGCTCTGTCTCTCTCTCTCTATGACTTATAATCTAAGATGTTGTCTCTGTGTTTTATTTTCTGCTGCTGTCAATACACCAGTTGCATAGTCCCACACCACTTGCTGTTCTTGTGTAGTGACTATTCAAGTTTATGCAACTCCTAAGCTTTGAAATAACCTATTAGTTTTCCCATGATTCTTCCAGAAAACCTGGGTGATACCCGAATGATGATTCAAGCCTGGACCCTCTTCACCCAGTCCTCCCTGGATTACATTAGTTGCAAACTAATATAATAGTTACTCTTATGTTACAGGCCACAGGTCTGCCTATGTATACTGTACTTACAGCACATTGGGTTAAGGCTCAGTATTGGCCCAGTTTTTTGGCACAGGACTACCATTACAATTACCCTGCAGCACCACTACGCTACAGCTAACAAGGCTAAAATTAGCAACTTATCCCCAATCTGGCTACTATTAGCTCCTAGCTACTCCGTCACTTCCATCCAGCTACAAATCCACACAGCTTATGCATACCAATTACTTGTTCAGCGTTAACAACGGGGCAAAATGTTCTTTAACATATATATTAATTTGTGTCATTAAAAATGGATCTGTTATTTGAAAAAAAAAAGTCCATATTCCACATTTTGGACCTGCATGGGCGCCAATGAGAAGCATCATGTTAGACTACCTTCATTTTTAATATTATGAGACAAAACTGACACCTTTTTTAAACTGTCGTTGTTGAGCTTTGCCCAACCTACTGTTAAATGGGTCAAATTGACTAGCAAAGTTGGCACACTGTCATATCTAATGAATCTGGTTGTTTAACAGGCACATTCAATGGTTAAATGACATTGGACCACCTTAACTTTCACAATATTGTGACATGAAAAATGCCTTTATTTAATTGCAGTTGAGTTTTGCCCAGCACATTGCAGGTACATGGGTCACGCTGACTGGCAATGTTGGCACACTTCCTTATCTAATGAATGCAACTTACTGTGATGTTTAATGGACACTGTAAATGATAAAATGGCATTGGGCTTACAATTGCCATTGTTACGTTGCAGTTGAGTTTTGTGTGGTCCAATATGGATACCTGGTCAAATTCAAAAGCAAGCTGATTAAGTAGCCAGCTAAAAGTGTGGAGTAGTGTATTATTTAGTATTATTTTAAGTAATTGCACATAGAAAGGCAGTATAGTTATGCCAAAAAGAAAAGTAACAATAAAAGAAATAGGTAATGGTATTGTTTTCATTTTTAAGTTTGTGAGTAATCAATTTTTTGTCCATTTGTAAAGTTAGTGTGTATTTACCCTCTAGACTTATTTACTAGGACTACAATGTTCCTTGCATCATGTATTTACTCGTATTGAAGGTTACAGCCTCATAATTATATTTTAGCATTGCGTCTTTCTGTTTTAAAAAGCCTCATACAAGTTCCATTAATAGGGAGTACATCCACTGTGGTGACTTTTGCATTTCGTACCGTATGTGTAAATAAAAAAATGAACTGCTGGTCTTCTTGTGATTACTCCTAGCTAGTTGCTAACTTCACCCTCATTATATTTTTTTTCTTTTTAATTCAAAGTGCTATTGTGGTAGAAATAAATATAAGACTCTAAAAGAAATATCTTTTTTAAAAGTTGAAGCCTCTTTTTTAAATAATAAGCTAGTAATCAGGCCTGAGGAAGCCTGTCTATTGTGTCTTTTATTTTCTCTTCAGCAAATGCGCAAAGAGAGCCCATTCCTGTTACAGCAATCTAGCAAATGACAGCCGTAGGCAGAGGTGGTCAGGAAATCATCACAAAACCATGAGAGAGTTATGAATAACTGCATTTGCATAATAGTACTAAATCAGTACTGACATTTACTCTGATTGGTTAAACGACATGAGGTGTTTCTCAGCAGAGAGCATAGCCAAGTTACATTCCCAAAATCAAAGTCTCATTTCTACTACTGTATATTCTTGGTCCTTACAATAATTTTCAATATTTCTTGAGTTCCCGTGTATGTGACCTATCAAGTCTTAGTGAATACATGAGAGTTGGCTAACTTCTTGAACCATCGCCCAGAACCTTCTTGTTCTTTGTTGTTCACTTGACCTTTATCTGGTAACCTGAAATGCTTTAACAAGTTCTTAACATTTATTAACTCTTTTATACTACTTCTAAGAAAGATGTTATATTTTAATGTGAAAAGCATAATAACTATTACCCCTAAGTGACTATGTGACCCCAAGTCTGTTTTTTCACACTTTACAATGTAGTACTTAATGTTTACTAATAATTACAGTCGAACCAGACTCAAAACAGAAGCAAAGAAACTGGCAGATTTTTTTGTGCAAAAGGTAGAATTAGTGCTTGGCATCCAGATGTTTGTACAGGGTGGTCCAGATCTAATTATGTAGATCCAGATCGTCTGGATGATTTTGATTTATGCAGGGACGATTCCAGTTCGGCACGAAGACAATTCTTCATGTCGCCAGTGCGCACACTTTTCAATGGTCCGGGATTTTTCGGGTGATTTTCTATGTAATAAACTTAAGTTATAGCGTAATTAAAATTGCATAATTAGATCTGGACCACCCTATAGTTATGGTCAATGCATAAAAATTCAATCCCTTATTGACTGCCCACCATCGCTTCAATCTGTCACTGCTCTTCCCATGAGCTCTGATAATATTTTTTCAGATGCCACACACCAAAGCTAAACATTGCAGCGGTAATAGGATTCTTGTTTAGTAGGACCCCCAACAGATGCACTATTTTGCTAAAAGAAATCTTCAAACATTTTCAATAATTTAATAATGTATCTATATTGTTAATGAATACATTTACTTTATTATACCTAATTTTGCACATCACCTAGACTTAAAACAGAGAAACATGCTGTACTGCATAAATTCTGGATTAGTTTGATGTTTCAGATTTAGCTTCAGAGATGTCACTTTAGTTTGTACTGTAGTGACATCTGTCCTTGACAAACAGTAAGTTCAAGTGACTGAAATGACTGTAAGGTTCTACGCTCGTGCCTGTATGCCTGCGCCTCTTATTCCTGAATGCCCTGTCTGTACAAACAGCTGAGCAGCGATCTAAAGAAAGACATGTAACACTTGCCTTGTGACAAAATATATAGTAAACAAAAATGTCTCTGTGACGAAGTACAAAAATGGAATATGCTCTAGAGTTCCGTCAGTCCATCCATTTTCTAAACCCATTTATCCAGAGCAGTGGTGCAGGGAAGCTGGAGCCTAACTCACCAAGCATCAGGCGGAAAGCAGGAGCAATCCCTGTACAGGGTGTCAGTCCATCATAGGGTGAACACACACATTGGGGGCCAGTTCAGCATTGGCACCATCTACCCTGCATGTTTTTCAAAACAGTTAACCCAGCACTGGAATATTACTACATCATGCATACATTTTCCAACTTCTTTAAGAAAGTGTTTATAAGCAAACAATAAGTAGAGAATTCAAAAAAATTCTGTTATTTCAACATTGTTAATAGAACTTGTATACTTTTTCAAAATTTCTAAGTTTTGTGTTAATATAAGATGATTTACATTACAAGTTATATTGTAATTGTATATCACACAATCAAGTTTAGGAAGAGCAGGATGTCTGAGTGTTACTACTGTATATAAGGAAGGTATGACTTTAATTACATTTGATAGTAACGACACTGAAATTTTCTCTCCGTCACTCACTCATGCACACACACGCTCAAACACAGGCTTCTCAGGATGGCACTGCTCCTTCAGACAGCATCTCTCTCCTAGCTCCATGTGTGTCACCAGATCACACTGCTTCAAAAGAGTATCTACAATAATAAATACATACTTTATTTATAGTTTTTTTTTACTAGATTGCAGATGCAGGAAACTTCTTTTTGCTTAGGTATGCAATTTAGTCCTGTAAATGACTGGATTACTGTCCATGTATGCCCAGTGCTGCTCAGATAGTCGCTGGCTAAATCTACCCATCAGCACATGTAGAAATAAACATAAAATGTTTATCTTGTCAGTCTTTGTCAATTCATTTAAGGTTGTGTGCGGGCTGAATCTCTTGCTTACTAGCCGTTGCCAGACGACCAAAACACATGCCTGCATGATAATACTGGCCATAAGCAGGAAATATCGTTCAAAGTGACACAATAGTTTTGTTGAGTGTCGGCAATAAGCTTCCATAGCAATTAGAAATAATCCAGAAATAATTCCTTTCAGTTTCATACAGTATTGCATCTACACATTTTTCTTTGCTTCTGCTTTGGATCTGTTTTGATTGTTATCATTAACATCCATCCATCCATTATCCAATCCGCTTTATCCTAGCTACAGGGTCACGGGGGTCTGCTGGAGCCAATCCCAGCCAACATAGGGCACAAGGCAGGAAACAAACCCTGGGCAGGGCGCCAGCCCACCGCAGGGCACACACACACACCCACACACCAAGCACACGCTAGGGACAATTTAGGATCACCAATGCACCTAATCTGCATGTCTTTGGACTGCGGGAGGAAACTGGAGTGCCCGGAGGAAACCCACACAGACATGGGGAGAACATGCAAACACAGGGTGGACCCGGGAAACGAAGCTGGGTCTCCTAACTGTGAGGCAGCAGCGCTACCCACTGCACCACTGTGCTGCCCGTTATCATTAAAAAACATTACAAATTATTTTTTTGAATGAAGGAGAAAAAGGTTATGTGTTACAGTTCTTCATAGTAGAACGAACTGTAGTCTTGTGGTATCACAGGGCAATTGTAATGATGGTTCTGTGCCATAAGGACGGCAATGATGTGCTTTAGCCTGCTGTCCTGTGTAGTCTATACATGCAGGGCAGTGGTCTTTCACAAGGAAAGATATTGCACTGTGATACATTAACAGCACAGTACACTGAATTCTCTAACATCCTCCCCAAATTGAACAAGCTGGCATGAAGAAAAGGTAAAAGAACTTATTTTTTAGTTTATTTAAAGAGTAAAAGGAAATTGAATGTTTCTGACTTTAGAGAGATAGTAAATGAGTTGAACTTTATTTGTCCTCAGGGGAAAATTTGGCTTTTTACAGAAGTTCATTAAATAAACACATAGACATATGCACTATTAACTTAGCCTACACCAGAATGACTAGAAAGGAACAAAATTAAAAGGAAAGTAAAACCTCTGACTTGGCAGTCATGGTCTTAGTGAGTCATTATGCAGATGTACAGCTGTTGGTATAAAGGAGCACCATTAGTGTTTCTTGACACACTTCTGATGAATAATTTGTTGGCTGAAAGTGCTCAGTGTTAGTGTGTCACAGAGAGGATGTGCAGCCTTGTTCATAAAGGCAATAGGCTTTGTCTTTTTTTCATCAATGTTTATAGATGCCACCGGCTTTATTGTACTCAAGTTGATTCAGTGAATATTTTCTTCTTTGTTTCATCTTACTTGTATAGCTGAAGTTTGTAATTGTGCAAATTGCAATTTCCAAGAGGTAACTTTGTACTCTTTGCACCCATGTGTGTTCAGCCTAAAGCAGAATTGTTAAAATAATATATGTATAAGACTAAAAGGGAAAGAATTTAAGGATTGAGGGTTCACAAAAAATACACATTTTCCTAGAAATGTAAAATACAGTATATATTAATCAATATTTTTGATTCAGCAGATTCAAAATTGGAATATGTCATGCTATTATTGTGCACCCATCATGGAAAATGTTGTAGTATGCGTAGTCAACATAAATCTCTACAAATTGAGATGTCTACTTCTGAAATGGAAAGCAAATTGATTGTGGAAGAAATTAAATCTCTCTATTATATAAAAAAATCCTGGGATGACACAAGACTTTTTAGCCTGGAACGAGATGTGACTTTTTCGTAAGAGATTTAACCACACCTGGGACTGGAAGTAAAAGACAAAGAGTAGATGACAAAGTAGAATGTTGTGAAGAATTCAAAAACGTTGGCGCGATACACATGCACACACAAGCCCATGTCGGCGTGGCGAATGCTTTTGTCAGAGAACACAGACAAATGACATTGTCCGCTGTGACTGAACATTTGGATATCAGCAACAGATCTGCACATGCAATAATGCATAATGACTCTGGGTACGGTAGAGTTTGTGCAAGATGGGTACGAAAGCATCTTACTGATCTGCACAAGCCAACATCCTTTGATTAATTTCAGTAGGCTTCACTCCATCTGCCCAAAGAAAATTCTCACCACAGAGAATTTTTCAACAGTGGTGCGATTCTGCTGCTCCTGGGGTGGAGTGCCCATTTTCATTTGACCCTGGCTTCAACTATGTTATATTGCTTCAGTTTCTATCAATTGCGGTTTCCATGTAATTTTTAAATTGCCTTTCCTTTTTAATTTATCCACATATGAGTGGTGTAGTGTTTAGAAAATGAGAAAGGATGGGGCAACTATAGTTTGGATCAATTTCTTGAATTTATAATTATTACTATTTTGGAATTATGGCTATTAAAATACTGCAGGAAATTTCAACTAAAAATAAAATCATTATTATTTTGAGCCATATTTTAAGAAATGTGTTGATCCCCCATGTTGTAAGATGCCTCCTACATGAGCTCTAAGTTCAACTATCTACTTGGTCACTGTCTGTGAGGAGTTTAATGCTTTCCCTATGCCTCGTCATTTTCCTTCTTCATCTTGTATGATCACGGATAAGGTTATGTAGGCAATTCAAGGTTACTTCCAGCCCTGCATGTGATGCGGCTGAGATTGGCTCTGGCTTCCCATTGCACTAAAACTGAATAATTTGGTTGTGAATAATTCTCTTGTTTCTTTCACTGCCCACATGCTTTACCAGGCCATAGGTGCTGGAGAGAGAGATTCCTAAGTTTATTTTTTTAAATGCTTTTAAAGGTTTGTAGACCTAATGCAACAAAGTATACCTCACTTTCTGAAGTTTTTCTCCATTAGATATGAGGTGCATACTCTGCATGCATATGCTTTACGAAATGGGAAATCCTGCCTCATAAGTTTGTATTTGATTATTAAAAGGTCATGTCATTCTAAAAGGTGATACATTCAGCAGTGAAAAGAAGTTGGGTAGTGCCTGGCACCACTAAGATGTGACGGAATGCCTTTTAATTCTTTCCAAAGGGTCTTTACATTTCTGAAGGGCTCATGACACAATTTCTGCAGGGCTTATTTGTGGAATTTGCTTTTTACTACAGTTTTAACCACAGGCTTCCCCACAGCTTCTCTAATAACACTGCTGCTTTCTGTAATCAGTGTTGCCATCATCTTAAGAGGTTAAGGAAACGGTCCTTTGAACCTGTCTGGTATTAAAGGCGCTGTGGAAATTATAGACTAGGCTAGTGACCCAATGATGACATTTAAGAGATTTTGAAAACTTACATTTCAACCTATTGTATCACTTTTTCCCCATTCGTATTATGGTTCTCTGTAAGGTACAACATTCAAGAAAAGAAAAAAAAGGAAAACTATTTCTGTAATTAATAATGAAAATAGGCAGGATTTCAGAGGCGCCAGTTTCTAGAGTCAGACAGATCTACTGGAAGAAAATGTTACTTTCCTAATGCCCACCAGTGACAAAAGCCACCGCCCCCCATCCTCCAAGTCTTTAACCATTAAAGATGAAAATAGATTCCAAAGAAACAAGGTTAATTCCTTGCATGCGGATGTTATACGGGTAATTACCTTTGTATAGTTGTCATTTTCTATATAAGGATGTAATAATGTAGGAGAGGCAAGCACATTCTTCTATTCCATTTTCCAGAGCACAATGTGTTTGTCATTTGTAATGAAAATGAGTTGTGCATATGTGGAAATGTGAATGAGACAACTACATGAGGAAATATCAAAGTGTTGACTAGTAACAGTTTAAGAACAGATGATTTGTCAATGTAGATCTCTAATGTAAATACATTTAATCAGATTCTCCAATCTGTCTGCGACCCTGAATTGAATTTAATTAAATGAGTTTGAAAATCAATCAATGGATGTTCTACCATGAAATGATGAAACATTTTAGTGTTTCCAAAAGCTGAAAGTGGCCTTTAAACATCTCACGGACCTTTTGAAAGGCCCTGTGTGTTTATTAAATTTAAAATGACTTTTTTTCTCAGTGTAATTCCAATACATCTGAAAAATGAAAAAAAGAGAAATATTATAAAGTGTATGTCACAACATTCAGAATCTCATATATGGAAGTTTAGAAAGGGAAAGTTGCATCCCTTTTCAGGAAAAAGAAAGATTAAAAACACTGGGCAAAAAAAAGTGTTGTTACTGTTCCCTTTACTCTTCAGTATATTAAAAAGATTACATATTCTTTCATATTTTACCTTTTACTCAGCTCTATCTTCTTTTTCAAATCTTTCATTATATGGTACAAGAAAATACAAAACTTTGTGATCAAGAAGCTTCTCTTTTTATAGTCATTTACTGTATTTTGTTTTTATAATTGAGTTCAGCTTTTGTCTCATCAGACAAGAGAATCTTTTTTCTTATAATCTCAGAGTTCTTTAAATGCCATCATATGCATTTTACTCAAGAGTGGCTGTATCCAGCAATGGGAGCTAGCTCCCATGTTGGAATGTGTTCTTTTGTAATTGTGGTGTGTTACATAACCCAAAACTATATAGATACAATATATAAAGGTATTACCCCTCCCTTAGTGATACGGCAGTAAGAAATCACATAGGAGAAATAACTTAGCTTTTTTTAATGACGGTTAACGCGGCATAACAAACAAAGGAAGCCATGACAAGAACCCATTTCGGGAGTGGGGGCCCGATGTATAGAGTCTGCCATTTTCGTTGCTGCGCTGGAAGGATTTTCAAGATCAGATAACTATCTCCCATCTGTCTGTCGGCTTCAAAGGTGTGCTGGGCAATGTTCCAAGGCTTTATACTCTTTTTTTCATATGCAGGCCCCCACTTAGGTAAATCATGCCATTCCAAAGAAGGAAAAGATGATCTAATGTCATGCTGACTCTGACACACAGAAATCGTAGAATGCCCATTTCGCAGTTGTCCCTGTCTTGTCTTCTAATGCTTGCCCAGTAGTTCTAAATGATGAGCCCCTGTGCTAAATCTGTGTCCACTGTGCATGCGAGTAGAAAGAAAAGTAGATTTATAAAATATTTTTGTACAGAGAACAGTGACATAATAAACTTCTATTACAGTGGGTAGTCTTCTATAAATGCCTGATTGATGGAGTGCCGCTGAGATGATTTCAACTCAACCTGAGACTTCTGAAACTCTCTTAGAATGACCACTGGGTTTTGGTCACCTCTCTGATCAAGGTACGTCTTGCCTGGTTACTCAGTTTGACTGGAAAGAGTTCTGGTGGTTCCAAAGGTTGTCGTTACCAAACTTGTATCACATTTAGGGGATCAAGCAATAGTGTTTGCTAAAAATAATATATTTTACTCAATTTTATCTTGATTTCAAAAATATTTTAATATTTCTCAAATGCCTTCATGAAATATTTAAAGAAAAGGTTAGATATATTAGAAGAAAACAAATCATATAGATTATCTATACAAAATTGAGTGTTACTTAGCAGCAAAATCAAAAATAAATGGCAAAGAAGACATCTGCCCTTGTATTATTTGTATGACATAAAGCTCCAGGATTTGGCTACAGAGGTTTTATCCAGACCATGGAGTCTGAAATAAATTCAAATCTATACAGTGTAGCAAACAAGTACCTCCATTCATCTCTACTGACAGTCTTTTCTACATCTAGAAATAATAACATATCTGAGTGCTCTGGGGGCTGATGACATACTGAATTCAGTAAATTACATAGTGAAGTTTAAAAATGGAGGGTTTATCTTTAATAACCTTTTTCTGACCCTATAAGATAAAGGAAAGTGATTTTCTTGACAGCACTAAATTAGTACTTTTGCCAAAACCTTGGCATCAGTGTTTCAAAGTCATTATTGTATTGTTAAAATATTATCTTACTTTTCTTGGCTTTTGAAGTATTAAAAAAAAATTAGTGAAGATGATTTTGATATAAATTGTCTATAATATTTGTTTGAGTATTGCTATGGACCAATGATATACTGCCCCTACAGTGTTCATCAGTAGTTCAATGTAAATATAGCAATGTCTTAAAGTGCTTTCACAAAAGTTTATTGCACCACAATTACTGATAAATATTGGGCTGCAAAATAATTTTCAAATTTCAATGTATATTTCTAGATTCATTAGTGCTCTTCATTTTGGTAATAGGGTTAGAAACTTGTTTCATTTGCATCTGGTTTACTGAAGTCTTTGTTCCCTTCTTTCTATACTCCTAATGCGAATGAAATATTATTCCACAAAATGACAAAAATGTGGGCCATAATGCCAAGAGAAAGAGAGACAAGGAAATAAAAACAAATTTAGGTATAAGTCAAAAATCACAACATCCAAATTCCTTTTTACTAATTCCTAAAATCCAAAGCAAAACTTTTAATCAAAATTTATTGCAATAATTATAAACCCAAAAGATAATCAAAAATCTCTCACAAAGATTGTTCATTATCCGCAATTTTAGTTAACCTGTAAGTTCAAGTTGTTGACCTTTATACAGTTGTGTCAAAACCTGCGACTTCCAGTTATCATTTGGTAGGAATCAGAAGTGCTGCCAACAACACAGGAACTTAAAATTTTCCACAAAATTAAAATGATGTTGCACAAAAACAAAATTATAATTTTAAAATGTTTAAACTACACTAAAATCAAATCAAAACCACAAAACAAGAAAGGAATGAAATATAGGATATTAAAAAGCGTTAGAAAATCTTCAGATAAATAAATGTAAACTAAACATGTAAACGCCCGATGCGACTCTACTCTGTTGGTCCCTTGAGTAAGGCCCTTAACCTGCAATTTCTCTGTCCTGGGTATGACGTTAATCTGCATCCAGCCCTGCAAGTAGGCCCTCCAACCTACAGGAAAAAACCTGGAGGTTGGTGGCAGAATTTGCACTCCTGCCACCATAAAAAAAACCTCACACTGGTTCCATTCCACCCGAACTAGTGTGGTGCTGAGGTGTCACCTGTAGCATGGCTGCACTCCGGTCCTAATCTTGGATCCTGAGTCAACACATGCTCCGAACCTCTCTCTCTCTTCTCACTGAACAACACAATTCCCATTGTTAAATTAATACTTAAAGTGTGTATATAAAAACATGTTTCCATATGTAAACCTTTAAGTTATTTCAACACAATTAGAGTTAATATGTCATATAATTTTTGAACCCACTCAATCTAGAACAAGGTTACAGGGTATGGCAAAGGGTACAAGGCAAGAAGAAACCCTGCATAGGATGCCAGTCCACATGCACACATACCAAACTCACTCTAGGGCCAATTTAGTGTTGCCCATTCACCCTCCTTCCATTTCTTTGAACAGTGGGAGGAAGCTGGAGCACCCAGAGGAAACTGGCAAACACTTGGAGAAAACATGCAAACTCCATGCAGGGAGGACTTGGGATGTGAGCTCTGGTCTGCTTACTGTGAAGCAGCAAGGTTAATATAATATTGGCAGTTTCGCTGTATGCCACCATGATGATCAAGAACTTTAAAAAAAAAATCTTGACATTTCAGTGGCAGAGGTTTCTCTTTTTTTTGTAATTAAATTCTTATTAAATAAAGATAAAACGTCAGGTGATACAACAATAAATAATGGTATAAGCCTGAGCAAAAGGGTAAAATATTCTATGAGAATCCAGTTGCCAGAGGAGTGAAGAGGGGAGTAAAAGAATCACAAGTCACAACAGCAAAACCTAAAACAATTACAAGCAATATTTGACAGGGTCAAGATTTTACAGCAAACCAGGATTTGCACAATTGAGCAGCAGTAGATCAAGTTTCTAATGCATTGCTGGAGGCACCATTAATCCACGTTGCAGAGATTTAAGATGTATCAAACTGTAGAAGAAGGACTCCCAGTTGTCTACAGTAATGTGCTCAGATGCCTTCCAGTGAGGGGCGATAATTCATTTGGCTGCTAGGTTATCCAGGCAAACTAATTTAAGTTCAGGACATCTAAGCGGAAGCAATATCAGGTCTTAAAAAAGCAAGATTTGAGGCAACAGAGAAATACTGGAAGTAAGAAAAAACAATGGTACAGTAGGTGACATACAGTATGTGCATCCAAGCACATGTTTCTTTACAAATATAGCTTGAGAGAATTCAGACCTTGCGAAAGTTTCGTAGAACCCAAGGCCTACAGATCATACATTAAAGTTTTAGGAAAACTGCAAAACTTAAAGGCATTAACTCTAAACTTGTGACTTTACTGTCTATATGATGTCAGGACAGTATGTCAGCAAATGACAAAAAACTGAAAGATTAATATCTACTCTAACCACCCTGCAATTTTCTTTAAAATTGTGACCAGTAGACAAACATATAAATAAATAAGCAGTATGTCATGTGAGAGGAACACATTAAGCACATAGACTGAATATAATTACAGGTTGCTGAGTAATCTATTTTTGACTTACTCACCTGATGACTAAGTAGCCACAAGTCACTTGGATTATCATGCTTGTATAATTGTACATAAACCGTTGTATTTTTCAGAGGATATGCAGTTTCTCAAAATAGGTGTGTGACCTGTAGGGGGGGTATTGCTGCACCCCAAACACAACTTTACAGACATAAGTTCCAGGTTGAATTAATAATTTATTTGCCAAAGGACTTGCAACTGGTTTCTTAAGCACAATATACCTGCAGCACCCCTAGTGATACTAAAAGAACACAAAAAACTGCACCATGGAACTACAGTTCCCAGAATGCCTTGTAGGTGCCCATACTGGTAGGGAGCATGTAACCCTGGCAGGTCATCTCCTTCTTTTCTTCTAAATACAAATTAGGGAACAGCCAGGTCACTCATCAAAAATCTTTTTATCAAAGGATTAGTTGGTGTAATTTGTATAAACTTATAGCTGGTTTGGTATAATGTTGATGGTTTTTGTGATTAATTGATTACTCCTTCTTTTCTTCCATCACACTGGCCTGCTGGTCGGGTAATGTTGCTTGGTTCAACCCAGCCTGGATGCCAGTGTACCGAAAGCAAAGGAGACGCTGACACTTTTCTTGCCTTCTTGCCACTTGGGCCTTCCAGCCAGGTAAGCGTCAATTACAGGCAGTTCCTGCTATTTAATGCTAACCCCAAAAAACACCCCTCACTTCAGTGCAGGTAGCACAGAACAAAGAACTTGAACACTACAAAAGAAAGCACTTGGCTTCACTGTTAATGTTGATTTAGCTCCATGAAAGAAACAATTATGAAGGCAGCACAAGAATCTGTGGCACAACAGGGTGATGGTCAACTTTCTTGTCTGTGGCTGGGGTTTTGGCTCTTCTGCTGTGTTAGGGTACCATGATTCAGAGAAAAGGTTCAAAAGCTGAACCACTCACTGACTTCAAACAAGATAATAGACCATAGTCAAGGAGACATGGTCTCAGGTAGCAGGATATGGCAGTAGCCCCTTTTTATCATCATAGTCATATATTATTTTCAAAGTTAATCTAATAAAAGAAGTACTTCCTATACACAGTTTTGTTGTTAAGTGAGACTGTTCCAGCAAGTTCCTAATTATAGAAAAGATTTTTGCACTTGAACTTCAGCTGTATGTTGTTTTCACATTTGACTATGGATGATTACATTTCAAAATAGCTTTTCCGACTACTCATACAGTGTTTCACATTGTCAGTACAAACTAAAATATTTCAATGCCATCTTGAGGTGAGGGAATCAGAAAGTTGACTAGTGCTCTGCAGTTTGGGGGGCCCTGTGCCTGGAACCGCCCTGGTCACTACACTAAGCAATCTGCAACCCCTGTTTGCAGATGCATAAAAATATACAGCAAATACAGACATGGTTGAATATTTTAATAACCCATTCACACTGAATTTTAAAATTAACTGGAAAATATCTCTTTTTTTTTTTTCAAAACTGGAGTTCCAGATGTCTGCTTCATCAGTTTCAAGCTAAAATATTGCAGAATGTGTCATAACTAACACAGCCACCCCTTTAGATGACCCTGCTTCTGTATAAGAAATCACTTATATTTTTGTATAATTATTTAAAATATTAATTACAGTCCTGTACTAATTACTGATTATATACGTTACACTCTACTCCTTTATCACTACGGCAAGTTTCAGAGAAAAATATATTTGTGAGATCTGGAGATGTCAGAACTGAGATGACCACAAGTGGTTGTGCAAATGTTTTAAAAATGGATTGCAGTGCTCTTACCTTATCCAAGGGAGACCACCTGAAATTAGAAGTGTGCTCTGGACCCCCCAGTGCACACAGTAATTTCAATGCATTGTTAAATACTGAACAGTCAGCATGGGATCAGAAGAGAGAGGTTATGTTTTACTAACATGTTGGAATTCTATAAGGAAGTAACAAAAGAATACAATCAAAGTGGTGCACAGGGTGTTATTTATGTTGACTTTCAGAAAGCATTTGATGAGGTGTCACATTAGGAGTTGGGCATCAAACTAAAAGAAGTGGGAGTTCAGGTGTGGTAGGTAGATGGGTGAAGACCTGACTCAGATGCAGAAAGCAGAGGGTGATGGTGTGAGGAACTTTATCAGTGTTACATGCATGTGCTTGGAGAACAACTTCAGAGCTCATCTGATGGCAATTTTACTCCAAGCCACAGGGTGGCACTGTATCTGACTACCTCTCCTCTTCCTCCTTCTGCAGATCAGAAGATTGATGGCTAAAAGACCTTTGACATCACTTCTAGATTCTGTCCTCCTGGACCCACCTCTTCCACTTGCTCAGCCTCATAACCTCCTCTACTTCCATCTGGAGGCAATCAGCAGAAGATTCAAGTCTGAAAAGACATTCTTCTTGAATTGTGTGTTATTTATTTTGTTGTTTTGTCTACCAATTACAATCTTTACAATTTCTTTATGTTCTTTATTCTTACATCAGAATTGGTTGATGTTTAGTTTGGTGTCACACAATGGTTAGTGCTAGGGACGCTGCTGTTTTTAATATATATAGGATGATACCAAGCTAGGTGGATTGGCAGATAATTTAGAATCTGTTGAATAATTACAGAGGGAATGTACAGATGAAATGTAATATAAGTAAGTGCAAAATATTACAAGGTAAAATGTTAAAAAATGTTCAAATTTTTAAAAAAGATAGATTTGAATACGCAATGGGAGATGTGAAAATTGAAAGTACACCTTATGACTTAGGAGTCATACACTACACTATCAACTACTAAACAGTGGTCAGAAGCCATTAAGAAGACCAAAATAATGTTAGGTTGTGTAGAGTACAAGTCTAAGGAGGTTATGCTGAAGCTTTATGACACACTGGTGAGGCCTCATCTGGAGTACTGTGTGCAGTTTTAGTGTCTGAGCTACAAAAAAAGATACAGCAGAGCTGGAACATTCCACCCAAGAGTAACTAGGTTGATTCTAGGGCTACATGGGATGAATTATGAAGAAAGATTAAAAGATCTGAGCCTTTTCCGCTTAAGCAAAAGATTAAGAGGTGATATGATTAAAGTGTATAAAATTATGAAAGTATTTATTATGGTGGATCGAGACTGTTATTTTAAAATGAGTTCATCAAGAACACTGAGACACAGTTGGTAACTTGTTAAAGGATCAGTGGGCTCACCAACATTAGTTTTTCTTCACGCATAAAACCAAAAACACATTGAATAAACTACCAAGTAGTGTGGGACAGTAGGACATTAGGGACTTTCAAAACTTGACTTGATGTTATTTTGGGGGAATTAAGTGGATAGGACTGGTGAGCTTTGTTGGGCTGAATGATCTGTTCTCATCTAAACCTTTCTAATGTTCTAATATTCACTTGCTTTGAAACCAGAAGTAAATTTCTAAAAATAAGAGGCCAGTCCCAGTAAAACACAAATTTCAGTGACATTTCAGAAGGTTAGGTAAGTTCATACTCTCTTGGTCTTCTTAGTATGTGTGGTCACACTTTCAGCTAAAATAACATGTACAAAATAAACAGCATACCCTGAAAACAACCAATATTTAACAAGTTTGATTTTTATCTGTTTTTTTTAGTATTGCCAGCATTGCTCCCCCATGCCAAATGTGTTTCGCTTGAAAAGTGTGGCTAAAAACAATAGTGATCTAGGTTAGGTAGCGAAGAAAAGCACATTCAGTTTCCAAGCATTACTTGAAACATTATGCAGTCCAAATTGTAAAACATTAAACTGTACTGTGTTCTAGGGAATATAGTGTTCCAATGGCAAATTTTATTGTTCACCAACCAGTAATCATTAGCTAAATCCATCATAACAAGCTACACTGAATAATCATGTTCAAATAATGTGTGATCTGTTCTTGGTTGAGTGGGCATGGGCCAATTGGTGTGTATGCAGATATCAGCAGTTAGCATTTCTTTTACTGTTCTCTAATGTTTCACTTTCAACCACTTACCATACAGAACCAAAACTTCATGTAGGGATTCTTTTCAGTCTTTAAAAGGAACATTAACTTCCTGGACACCAAAATCAGTCTTTCAACTTACTCTATTGATGCAATGCCACAGTGTTAGGCATCCTATTAGAAGCAAGAAGTAGAATTTCATATCTCTGGGCTAGGCTGAAATCTGAAAGACTAGATTATTACAGATTTCCCAAATCTTATCTTCTATGTGACTTTTTGTGTGATATTTTATTGTGATGACAACCTTTTAAATAATGACTTGATAACATGCTTTATTCAAAGTTTAAAGTACAGAGCATTCTTTGCCCTATGTATTACATTGCCTTTTGCAATAAATACGACTACATTTTATTAATTCAAAGCATCAGTCACCATTTAGCATGGTGAATGGCAGAATCCAACAATTTGCAAGACAGATGTCAATAGCCTTGGAAACTCCATGCCATATATTTCAGTTCAGGAATGTATTTTGAAGAACCACCAGTCAGCAGCTGCAAACCCACAACATTTGGGTTAAAAAGACACACTCAGAAGCAGCTCCTTAACTCTTTAATCAAGAGAAGAATCTCCCCACTACTGCATGCAGGAACAGTCTCTAAGCTGCTGCAAGGAATGTTCTACATGGTGACATAAGTTGTGCTCTTAATCAGCACTTACCCTCCGTGTAAAGCTATTGGATGGCTACCACATATTCTTAAGGATTTCAGCTTCTATTAATATCACTTCTATGTTATTTATTAAAATACTAGATGAAATAAAATGAAAATTCCTAAAGAACTGGCAAAGAACAAAAACCAGCAGACGACTGTTAATAAAAAATCATGATATTCTGATTTCTCAATCCTTTCACTAGATGTACTGTAGGGCCTTGCTATTCTTTCTGTGAGTGTTTGGCCCTTTAACCCTTCCTTTTTATTATTTTCTTGTATATAAGGATAATCCATATGAATATTTGTTGAAACCATGCTCCCTCCAAGCCTTGTCTCTTAGGTTATACATATTTAACTTAACCAGCCTTTGAGTTGGAGTATTTTGTCAACTTTTTCTTTGAAGCCAGTTTCTGTTTACAAATGCTTTAACTGCATGAAACTCCTTATGTGTGTGGTCCAATTCAGACGTTAATTTGTCACAACTTTTATATGGTCATGTCATTTTAATCTTAGAGATATAGTTGCTCTTATACATATGCCTTTCTTGTGAACTTGTCATCTGTTGCATTATCTATCAGTTTCCCATTAACAATCACAAAATATCTGGCAGTGTCTCCTGTTCTACTCTCTTACATTTAATTTTTGTGACTTCTGATAGTAAAGAGTTCATCTAGTTAAACTATCAACTTGTTTTGCCAAATCCAATCACTGCCATTAATGTTATGTAATGCACTAGAAAAATGTGTCTGCCAATGACCCCAAAAACGAGCGTACCCAAAGACAGCATAGTCTGTAATTAAAAATGTATAACATCAAACTATGTGGTTAGATAGTTTTTCTTGTCTTCTTAAAGAGTCAGGACTTGGGGGGCTGTCAAATACAGGACCTGTTAAAGCCAGCTGAGGCATTCCTTGTGTGATTTTGGGCTACGCAAGAAATAAACTGTTGTTGTTATTGTGCCAATTTCCCCTCAAGGATTAGTACAATGTGACAAAAACAAAAATACAAAAAGGTGCTGTGTAACTCCAACACCATCAAGAATGTGTAACAAGACCACTATGCATCCACCTGTCACTATTCATTCAA
Source organism: Polypterus senegalus (assembly GCF_016835505.1). Lineage (NCBI taxonomy): Eukaryota > Metazoa > Chordata > Cladistia > Polypteriformes > Polypteridae > Polypterus > Polypterus senegalus. Next base: position 148,818,552 of record NC_053164.1, read on the forward strand.
AAATAAAGTTTTATTATTTTGATTTTTTTTTTTACTAGTATAGGACAAAGTGGGTGTTGTCCATTCTACTAGGCTTTAAGTGGCACACAAGGCCTGTTAAAACAGCAGATTTAACAGGGATGCAAAGATTCATCAAAATGTTCATCCTCTCACCTGCATTCTTGAGTAAATGGCTAAACTGGGACTCAAACAAAAATAATGGTTAGCTCTGTACTTTATCTGATAATAAAGATGTAAATCGAGATTGAGCTGACACCTTTGCGGAGACTCCTTAAGCCAAAAAGTTGTCCAGACATTCATTTAAGGTTTATAACCACAAACTAAACTCTTCTGGATGTGATAGACAAAATAAGGCACCTACCATATAAGAGGTCAATGGATCTGTAACTGGAAGGATGTTTGATCCAATCACTGGAGGTTACACCTTCCTTCAAATCTAGCTGCATTAATCTCTTCTGTTCCCTTTGAGGGAGATGAAATCTTATTATTTGTTCTTTCTTTGGGTGACCTGTAACCTGTAACTTGATAAGCTACTTTGAGGGAGCCGAAAGCTGAATAGCCATACTCTTTGGATTGTGAAACCATCCATAAAAAGCTCACAAACTTTCTTTAGCCTAGAAGCTACTCTTTATGGAGTCTTGAGAGCTGAACGCCCTCAAGCAACTCTAAGATCCACTCTGCCAAGTCATGCTCTGTGCCAAGCACTGTGAAAAGCACCATTAGATTACATTATGCTTTATTAGATAAACCTTATTAATCCTAAAGGGGTATTAAGAAATGAACTTCCACCTCTACTCTTGTACCAGAAAGAGTAATATATTTCCCTATGAAGTTACAGAGGACACAGCAAAGAGCCCAACGGCAAAATGAAGAAGGCAGCATCACACTACAAACAAAAGACCATGTAGCAAAGACAAATAGTGCATTTCAACATAAGAAGAGTCATCAACATGAGCCTGGAGCAACAATACACAACTTCACACAATATTGGACACCATCTGCGAAGACCTGGTATCACACAACTGTTTATATGTGCCAAGATAAATTAGAACTGTAAATAGCTGGATTTGGACATGTGCAGAGGAGAGATTCTGGGTATATTGGGAGAAGGGTGTTAAGGATAGAGCTGCCAGGGAAGAGGAAAAGAGGAAGGCCTAAGCGAAGGTTTATGGATGTGGTGAGAGGGGACACGCAGGTGATGGGTGTAAAAGAACAAAATGCAGAAAACAGGAGGATATGGAAAAAGATGATCCACTGTGGCAACCCCTAGCGGGAGCAGCAAACAGAAGAAGGAGAAGTAGAAGAAATAGCCAGTAAACAGCCAGCTGTTTTATATGTCAAAATATTTTCAGTTTTAATATTTCTATAATCCTTGTGTTTATCAATAAATTGCATTGTTTCATTTTTTTTTAAATAAATGTGCTTCAGTTACCTTGATATAAGTTTAACAGCCAGAGGTCCCCTCCTACAGAGAAAGGACAGGAACATAAAGTGAGAGTGTCTATTTGCTCTTACAGTGACGCCTCCATCTAGGTGACTGTGCTTTTATGACCCAGGGACCAGAAAGGGAGGAGTCCAATGCAATCACTGGGTGGTTTCTGGGCACTGTAAAGGAAAAGGAAGACAATACAGTTAGCAGCAGCACCAAAGTGTCATACTTGCCAATTTCTTCTCTTTTTATTTATTTACTTAGTTCTATTTTGGGAATTAATTTAGAGAAAAGCCAAGCAAAATGACACAACTAAAAAGATTACAATATGCAAGCTTTTGAGGCAACTCAGGCCCCTTCTTCAGGTAAGGGAATTAATTTTTAAAATGTTATTTCACATGTTTTTTTTAAAGTGTTGTTTCATTGTTTGATTAAAATGGTCTTGTTTAGTAATCATTACATATTTTATGTTAATTTTGTTAGCTGTTATACTAGTGATATCACTTGTCCTTTATTTGTTGAACATAAGGTGTATGGAGTCAATTCACCTTTCTCAAATAACCTGAACCAACAGGAGGTTAATCAACATAACAGTATAAATGGAAAAAGGATTCAAGGAGCCAGGGTAGGTTGACAAGCGTTCCTGATCAGTTTGTCAAATGCACATTCTTTTACAGATAAAGTTACCTCCACAAAAAAAATGCCAGGCACATTTCCTTACAGTCAGGAAAAGCAGGGGAATGTGGACAGGTTGGACTAGGGGAATGAAGGTCAAGGAATGGGATGGGTTAGATGGAGACCACACTTCACGGGCTTAGAGTAGATGCAGGGTCATCAGGATAAGGGAGAATGACAGGTACATGAGCAGAAAAAGTAAGAAAAGCTTGAAACTCCAGGTATGTATCATGAAGGTGAAATTATTACGGTTTACATCAGCTACAGACATACAAATCTGTTCAGTCAGTGAAAAAATATTATTGGAGGAATCTGCAATATAAATACAAAAATGGGAAGTGACAACAGCATGTGTGTTACTCTACAAAGCTATAACATGTCTATTGGCCACTCAATTTTGAAGAGCCAAAGTATGAACACCAAGTCATAGTAGAAGTTGTGATATTTTCCATAGCAAAGGATAGTTCACACTAATTGGAATAACGACTGCCAATGAGAACAAAGTACCAAGACCAAGAACTCACTTAAGCAATGGTTCAGGCTTCCAGGAGGCTGGTGACTTCATATGTCTTTTGTAACAGGATGGCCAAACAGCAAGTTCCACACCATCCTTTAGGAATCCACAGAAAAACATTCTATTGATAGACAAAATAAATCTCATTAAGGGCCACTGGGGCAGGACTACATTTATTTTAGAAGTGGGGAGGTTGTGGAAAGCCCACTATTATTCCAAAGGCCATCAAAACACTCTTTATAAGCACAAGTCTCATTTATTATTGCCATATTCAAGTGTCCAGAAACCACAGGACTAGGGTGTGACATGTGCTGTTTCCCATAAAAATAGAGTCATTATAAGAGAAGAAATGAAAAGTGCAGAAGTCTTTAACAGAGCTTGAAAACAAAGAAAAATGTGGAATTAAATAGACATTAACAGGGTTGTATGTATGAGTGCTTCAGACCCTGGGAACTTAAAAATCAGAATAGTAAGATTGTTTAAAAGAGTAAACACTTGAGAAAAAACTCTACAGGTGTCAATTATGTAATATTAGTCTTAAGTTTCAATATCAAGAACAGTTTATTGTCCTCTTATAACCAGCAATGCAAGCTGTGGAACTGGTATAATACCACCCACTCTTTGGGCTTAAAGAATTATAATATATATATTTGGCATGCCAATGGAATAGGAGATAAAGGAATGAACTGGTGTGAGGAATGGGGAATCATCTTTTCTCCTATAAGGGACAGGGGCTGTCGATATTGGAGCTGTTCACCACCCCAGTCCTATAAAAAACTTCAGAAAAATTCACTGCTAGCACTTGCTCATATTTGTGTGTCTGGCTGTCCTTTGATTTTTTTTTTTTTTTTTTTATTTATTAATTTTATTATAATCAATACATAGTAATCAAGTTTTTAAAAAAAAAGAATTATGCTAAGAACAGATCGATCCCCACCCTTGAGAGAGAGAGCAAGCCAAATGGTGTAAAATTTAAGGCTTTAAAAATACCTAAATCAACAAATTCTCTGTGCTTTATAAATCATTTCAAAATATTACTGATTAGATCCTGCCATGTTTTGAAAAAGTCTGCACAGATCCTCTAACTGAGTATTTGATTTTTTCCAATTTTAAATAATATAACACATCGGTTTCCCACTGACTTAAAAGAGGAGAGTTTGGGTTCTTCCAGTTTATCAGAATAAGTCTGCGTGCCAACAGTGTAGTGAATGCAATCACAATTTGTTTGTCTTTCTCCACTTTAAGACCCTCTGGAAGAACCCCAAACACAGCTGTTAATGGGTTAGGAGGGATTGTGAGTCCAAGACTGTCTGAGAGGTAATTAAAAATTTTTGTCCAGAATAATGTTAATTTGGTGCAGGCCCAGAACATGTGACCTAGTGAGGCTGGGGCTTGGTTGCAACGTTCGCAGGTTGGATCATGCCCTGGAAACATTTTGGAGAGTTTTAGTCGAGACAGATGTGCTCGATATATAATTTTGAGTTGTATAATTGTATGCTTTGCGCATATGGAGCTTGAGTGAATTCTCTGCATTGCTACTTTCCACTCCTTTTCTGATATATTAATTGAGAGGTCATTTTCCCAGTGTCCTCTTGGATCTTTGAAAGGAAGGGATTGTAAAAGGATTTTATATATTGTAGAGATGGAGTCTAACTCCTTGAAATTGAGCAATAATTTTTCCAGCGTGGATGAGGGTGCAAGATGAGGAAAATCTGGAAGGTTCTGTTTAACAAAGTTCCTGATTTGAAGATAGTGAAAGAAATTTGTAGCTGGAATGTTAAATTTGGAATGTAATTGTTCATAGGATGCAAAGACGTTGTCTATATAAAGATCTCTAAGCAAGTTAATTCCAAATTTTTCCAGATATTAAAACTGCATATGTTTGTGAGGGTTGAAAGAGGTGGTTCTTTTGCAGGGGTGCCACAGAAAGAAGCTTCTCCGTCTTAAAATGCTTTCTACATTGGTTCCAGATTCTAAGTGAGTGGAGCACAATTGGGTTATTAGTGTATTGCCGATAACGTGTGTTTATTGGAGCACAAAGCAAGGAATACAAAGAAGTACTGCAGGATTTTACTTCTATTGCGGTCCATGCCTGTGTATGTTCTTCTATTTGTGTCCAGGTTCTTATCGACTGTATATTTGCCCCCAGTAATAAAACTGGAAGTTAGGTAGAGCCATGCCACCTTCTGCCTTTTGTCTTTGTAGGGTCGCTCTTTTGATGCGTGGATGTTTAGAATTCCAAATAAATGAGGTTATTGTTGAATCTAATTGCTTAAAGAACGATTTATTAATGTATATTGGTATGTTTTGAAATAAAAAGGAGCTTAGGAAGAATATTCATCTTAACAGTGTTAATTCTTCCAGCTAGTGTGAGATGAAGGGTTGACCATCTATGCAAGTCTTGTTTAATTTTTTCCATGCAGACGACGAAATTTTGTTGATAAAGAGCTTTATGTTTACTTGTGATGTTTACCCCGAGGTATTTAAACTGTTCTGCAATGATAAAAGGAAGGGTGTCTAATCTAATATTATATGCTTGCGAATTCACGGAAAGAGTACACTTTTATTCAGATTAATTCTGAGACCAGAGAGCTTTTGAAATTCTGTGAGTGCTGCTAAGACTGCAGGCACAGAATTTTCTGGGTCCGATATATACAGTACCATGTCATCTGCATATAATGAGATTTTCTGTTCCAGTCCTTCTCTGCTAATCCCCTTTATCTGATCAGTATTTCGACAATGTATTGCCAGTGGTTCAATGGCAATTGCAAACAGCAGTGGTGACAAAGGGCATCCTTGTCTTGTGCCACGCTCTAGTTTAAAGTAGTCTGAGCAAATGTTATTGATGCAAACTGAAGCTTCTGGGTTAGTATACAGTAATTTAATCCATGCACAAATGTTCGGGCCAAACCCAAACTTCTCCAAAATAGTAAAAGGTATTTCCATTCAATCATGTCGAATGCTTTTTCTGCATCCAATGATAATAATATTTCTGGGGTGTTTGATTTAGTTGGTGAGTATATTACATTAAACAGGCGTCGAAGATTTGAAGATAAGTGTCGGCCCCTAATAAATCCAGTTTGGTCTTGTGATATTACTGAGGGAGCACTTTCTCCATCCTTCTAGCTATGATTTTAGAGAGTATTTTAACGTCGTTATTCAGAAGTGAAATTGGTCTGTATGATGCACATTGTAATAAGTCCTTATTTTGTTTTGGAAAGACAGTGATTAGTGCTTGGCGAAAGGTTTGTGGAAGAGATTGGTTATCTCTGGCTTCTGTAAATGTTGCTAATAGGAGGGAAGCTAGCTGAGCGGAGAATTTCTTGTAAGCCTCTGCAGGGTAGCCGTCAGGGCCTGCTGCTTTTCCACCTTGGAGTGACTTTATAGCATCCAGTAATTCTGATAATGACAGAGGTTTATCGAGTTCCTCCACACTAAAAGCGTCAATTTGTGGTATCTGTAATTTATCCAGAAATGCATTAGATTGTATATTGTCTTCTTTAAACTCAGTAGTATATAGGGATTTATAGTAGTCTCTAAAAGTGTACATTATATTTTTGTGTTCGATGATTTTATCTCCATTCGTGTTAGTAATTACCGAGATTGCGCTATGCATATCTTGCTTGTGAATTTGTTGCGCTAAAAGCTTATTAGCTTTCTCTCATGTTCATAATAATGATGTCTGGATTTGTAAATTAGTTGTTCGGTTTCTTTAGTTGTCAAGAGGTTTAATTCTGAATGTAGAGCCTGCCTCCTCTTATGTAGAGTCTCGCTTGGTAGTCTGGCATGTTCTTCATCTATTTTAGTAATTTCGCTTTTTATCTCTGCTACTTTCTTCGCTTCGGATTTATTTCTGTGGGAAAGATATGAGATAATCTGTCCTCTTAAGAAGGCCTTAAGAGTTTCCCAGAGTATTCCTGCAGAGATCTCAGGGGATGTATTTGTCTCTAGAAAGAATTCAATTTGTTTGGATATAAATTCAGTACAATTCTCGTCAGCTAATAGAAGCGGGTTGAGGCGCCATCTGCTGGTGAGTGTATGGGGCTTAGTAATTTCAGCTCCAAGATCATCGGAGCATGGTCTGAAATAACAATAGCATCGTATTTACAAGATTTAATCTTAGGCAAGAAGTTATTATCTATAAAGAAGTAATCAATCCTTGAGTAGCAATGATGTACTGGTGAGTAGAAAGAATATGTTCTTGAATTTGGGTTTAAAACCTCCAGGGATCTGATAAGTTGTGATCAGTTATAAACTTTGTAATTATCTTTGCGGTGTTAGTTGCGTTCCCCTGTGGAGGAAGTCTTATCTAAAAGTGGATTTAGAACACAATTAAAGTCCCCAGCCATTATCAGTTTATGAGTGTTCAGATTGGGAATGGATGCAAATAAATTTTGTATAAATTCCTTATCATCAACATTAGGTGCATAAACATTTATCAAAATCATTTTACAGTTAGATAAGTCTCCCATGACCATCACATATCTCCCTTCAGGATCCAATACTACATCTGATGCTACAAATGGTACTGTTCTATGTATGAGAATTCCCACCCCTCTAGTTTTCTTTGTAAAACTAGAATGGAACATTTGGCCAGTCCAGTCTTTTGCAGCCGGAACTGATCCTTACTTAGTAAGTGGGTTTCCTGTAAAAATACTATTTTAGCATTTAGACCTGTTAGGTGAGAAAGTACTTTCTTTCTCTTTAATTCGTGATTCAGGCCTTTAACATTCCAGCTTACGGTTAACTGTCCCATCATGGAGACACTGATTCTGAGTTTTTGGTGTCATATTATAGTCTTAACTGGAAGTGAAATAGTTTAGGTCTTAATTTCCTATTCCCCCAAGAGTTGTTGCCATGCAGCTTATTATTACGTTGATAGTTATAATTATAAAGATTGAGATGATAGATTAGATATAGATCAAGCCTGCTCTCTTTCTCTTCCCCTTAACCCCCACCCTCCCTTTTTGCCTCCCCAGGTGAGGCTAAAACCCACTTCATGCAGTCCCAGTCCTCTGACATACCCAGAGACAGAGCACGCCCAAAGCACATCAAGCCCCCATGCAGTGGCGCTTTAAGGTTAAAAGATAGAGATATCTGTTACCAATATAGTCTTTAAAAGAGGAAAAAGAAAAAAAGAAAAGAATTTTGCACTTAATATATACATATATATATATACATATATATATATATACATATATACACATATATATATACATACACATACACATACATATAATCTTCATCAATTTTAGTGCATTAAGATGATATCCCCAGATAATAAACCCAGGTGATGGTGTTAAAGATGTGTCCAAAACAAGCATAACAAGTCTTAATGCAGTAATAGCAATAACAGCAAACCAAGGGTATGATATTGAACAGTCTCATTTAGGGTACACATGAAATAATTAGAAAAGAAAAAAGAGGAGGAAAACGTAATTAAGCACAATAAAACATAAACATTTAGCCCTAGTAATACTAAGTAATAATAAGTAATAAGTAAGTAATAATAATAATAAGAATATAAGAATATGAGAATATATGCTGATAAAAACCCGTATTTTAAAACAAATAGATCAGACAGTAGATTATTAATCCTAGCTTTATCATTTACCGCCATGACTCCCAATTATGTATCAGAATAGTCCCGGGATCAGCTTTCTTAACTCATTTTCTGCCTCCTCCTTGCTAGCGAAAACATAGAAATGACCCTGCCATTCCACTTTCAGTTTTGCCGGATACAGGAGGCCGATTTGACATTGGCTTGCCGTAGCGCTGTTTAATATTATAGAAGGCGCGCGCTTAATAGCTGTTGCTGGAGAGAAGTCAGGGAAGACGCGAATGTGGCAATCTTCATATATAATATCTTCCTTTTTTCCTGAGGAGTTCCATCACCTCTAACTTAAATGATAATCGTTCAAAACGAACTATAAAAGATCTTGGTCGGGTCTGACGGTGTTTGATCCGCGTACGCGGTAAGCCGCTGCTATCTCAGATTCTGCTTTAAAGTCGCCCCCGATTATTTTAGAAAAAAGTTCAGTTGCGAATTTCACGGGTTTAAACTTTCGATTCTCCGCAGGCCTTCAATTCTGACATTATACCTTCTATTCCCATCTTCTAAAGCAGCCAGTCTGTCTCCAAGTTTTTCTCCGAGTTTTTACATTCCGAACTGACATTTACTGCTCTTTCCTCGGCACTGGCAGCTAGATGTTCGGCTATTTCGATCCGATTCGTGAATGTCTCACTAAGATGCTCCAATCGATCAGCAAGCGTGCTCAGTTTAGCCGAGTTTTTCTCAATGCGCTCTTCAATTTTACCCAGCACCTGTCGAAGTTCAAGTTGGACCTCTTGACGCAGCCTTTCATTTGCCTGTTGGAATTCCTGTCGCAGCCTTTCATTTGCCTGTTGGATTTCCTGTCGCAGACATTCATTGGCCTGTTTCATCTCCTGTTTTAATTCCTGTTTCAGTCTCTCAAGTGCCTTTGCCGTTGCTTTCTCATTAGCCTTCTCGCTTTCCTTTATATCTTGCGTGAGCTCAGCTAGCAACACTTTCAGTTCAGATAGCTCAAATGTGCCTTCTTGTGCCATAGATGAAGCAGCAGACTCTGCTGAAGCCGGTGTCCCCGCTGCTCCAGTCCCGCGTAATTGCGTAACTGAAGCCTGTCCTTTGATTTTTAATTTTATCTTTGGATTTCTTTTGAGTGAGTACCTTTTTTATGAATTTTTGGTTTGTGTACTTGGCTCTGGAATTAGTATTCTAATTTTTGGATCGCAATCTTGATTTTGTTAATTGTTGGCTTGCCCTGAAGGCAAAACCTTTCTACACCTCTTTATCTTCTACCTTTGCATTTTTGAAAATTAGGATTCAATTAGCACAGTGTTTCTTAAACTATGCGTTGCATGATGTCTGGAAATGGGTTGTGCTGACTTGGGAATTACTGTGGTTTCCAGAAATTTTTGCAGTTGGGCCGCCACTTGGAAGATGAAAACCCATCCAACCACGACAATCAGTGGCAATTCTCCAAGATGGAAGGGAAGCCGTTTCTGAGGGAATTCTATAAAGGGGAAATGACAATGACTGGTGGCACCAGCAGGTGCACAAGGCACATGGTTCTTCTAGATGACACACCGTGGCAAATTCGGCATTAGATACGGGGGTCTTCCCAGACTGTCTTAAGACTGCTGTAGTTAAACCCCTACTTAAGAAACATAATCTTGACCCCTCGGCTCTTGAAAATTTTAGACCCATCTCTAACCAGCCTTTCTTAAGTAAAGTTCTGGAGAAGGCAGTCATTATGCAGTTAAATGACCACCTAAATAAACATGCTATTCTTGATAAATTTCAGTCGGGTTTTAGAACAAATCACAGCACAGAAACTGTACTCGTTAAAGTAGTAAATGATTTGCGAGTGAATGCAGACAGAGGCCATTTATCTTTTCTCATCCTCTTAGATCTGAGTGCTGCATTTGACACCATTGATCATAATATTCTTAGAAATCGCCTTAGTCAATGGGTGGGCCTCTCTGGCAGTGTCTTAAATTGGTTTGAATCCTACCTGGGAGGGAGAAAATTCTTTGTGAGTTGTGGTAATCAAATCTCAAAGACACATGATATCCGATATGGTGTTCCACAAGGCTCTATCCTGGGTCCGCTGTTATTCTCAATCTACATGCTTCCATTAGGTCAGATTATCTCAGGGCACAACGTGAGCTACCACAACTATGCTGATGACACACAGCTGTACTTATCAATAGCACCTGATGACCCCGATTCTCTTGATTCACTAACACAATGTCTGACTTGTATCTCAGAATGGATGAATGGTAACTTTCTCAAGTTAAATAAAGAGAAAACTGAAATCTTAGTGATTGGTAATAATGGATACAATGAGGCTATTAGAAATAAACTGGATACATTATGGTTAAAAGTCAAGACGGAGGTAAAAAGCTTAGGGGTAATTGTTGACTGTAATCTGAATTTTAAATCGCATATTAATCAGATCACTAGGACAGCATTTTTTCACTTAAGAAACATAGCTAAAGTTAGATCTCTTATATTACTGAAAGATGCTGAGACATTAGTTCACGCGATTGTTTTCAGTCGACTAGATTACTGTAATGCACTCCTCTCAGGACTACCCAAAAAAGACATAAATCGTTTGCAACGAGTGCAGAATGCAGCTGCTAGAATCCTAACTAGGAAAAGAAAATCCGAGCACATCTCTCCAGTTTTGATGTCACTACACTGGTTACCTGTGTCATTCAGAATTGACTTTAAAATTCTGCTTATGGTTTATAAAGCCTTAAATAATCTCGCCCCATCTTATATATCGGAATGTCTTACACCCTATATTCCAAATCGTAACCTTAGATCCTCAAATGAATATCTCCTTAGAATTCCAAGAACAAAGCTTAAAAGAAGTGGTGAGGCGGCCTTCTGCTGCTATGCACCTAAAATCTGGAATAGCCTGCCAATAGGAATTCGCCAGGCAAATACAATAGAGCACTTTAAAACACTGCTGAAAACACATTACTTTAACATGGCCTTTTTATAACTTCAATTTAACTTAATCTTAATACGCTGTATGTTCAATTCATCATAATAACTATTCATGGTGGCTCTAAAATCCGTACTGACCCCTACTCTCTTTTCTGTTTCTTTTTCCAGTTTCTTTGTGGTGGTGGCCTGCACCACCACCAACTACTCCAAGCATCATGAGGCTCCAACAATGATGGATGGATTAAAAGGCAGAAGTCTAAGTGACCATCATCTTCAAGTCCTTCCATGAGAACCCTAAATCCAAAGAGGACTGTTTCATTTATGTTAGGTAGAATGCCCAGAGGGGACTGGGCAGTCTAATGGTCTGGAATCCCTACAGATTTTATTTTTTTCTCCAGCCGTCTGGAGTTTTTTGTTTTTTCTGTCCACCCTGGCCATTGGACCTTACTCTTATTCTATGTTAATTAATGTTGACTTATTTTATTTTCTTACTGTGCCTTTTATTTTTCTATTCTTCATTATGTAAATCACTTTGAGCTACTGTTTGTATGAAAATGTGCTATATAAATAAATGTTGTTGTTGTTGTGGCAATTTTGGGTCAAGAAAACATGCAAAAGGCAAGACTGGGTTGTGAGAAAAAAACTTTAAAAATCACTGAATTAATATTTAAGAACTCTGTTTTTTCCATTTTTGGACTAGGGTTTTTCTAGAGCTCACGTGTCCCTTTCTTGTAAATGTTATGATGCAGGTAGTCTTCACAGGGGCCTCCACACTGGCTGGGGAGCAAGCCTGAATCCTCACTGGTAAACCCCAACAGAGGCAGACTTGATGCAGTCAATTCCCATGGGAGACCTGCTGGCTTTAGGGAAGAAACAGACCCTCTAACTGGGAAACTGACCGCAAAACTACCCACGAATACTGTAACAACTGCTCTTACATGGAGAAGATCACTGTAAACCTCTGACTATGTAATAAGAACAGACAAAGTATCTTTATTATAAAGAAGAGATTTATCTCACAAAATACTCTGAGTTTTCAAAATACTGTATTCTCAAAAGAGTGTAAAAGACCCAAAATGGATTTGCCTTAAAGCAACCCTAAAGCACTGCAAGACCTAATACAGAATCCAATAAACATAGTCAAAAACAAAGCAGAGATCAGAAATCCAGAGTGCAATAAATTACAGAATATAAAAGAACTCACCACACCAAGAACAGACAAAATGTAGTACACAAGCCCATTGAGTCTCCTCTGCCTTTATAGGGCTGGGGTTAGTTCAACATGGAGACAGACAGGTGGTCCTGTGGGAACAACCCACAAAGCACAAGAGGCATAACAGAACAAATGAATGTACACATAACTACACAATGATACAGAAGTATATTCTATTAAATACCAGCAAAATACCCGCGCTTCGCAGTGGAGAAGTAGTGTGTTAAAGAAGTTATGAAAAAGAAAAGGAAACATTTTAAAAATAATGTAACATGATTGTCAATGTAATTGTTTTGTCACTGTTATGAGTGTTGCTGTCATCAAGGATTTGATTATCATTATTTCTTACAATCAGGTTCGTACTTGGAGGATGTGTTGTGTTCAAGTTATATTCCGTGTTTGTCAACCGTTGTAAAGATAACAGGTTTCATTCACTGAAGTGTTCACTACCCAAATCGTTACTCGTGAATCTAAAATGTTTAACAAGCATTCCCGGTATTAAGTTGTGGATTTGCCTGCGAATATTTAGCGGCAGCGTGTCTATGAACTTGTGAATCTGCCTGCGAGTATTTAGCGACAGTGTCTCTATGAGCTTGTGAATTTGCCTGCGAGTATTTAGCGGCAGCGTGTCTATTAACTTTTGAATTTTTCTGCGTGTATTTGGTGGCAGCGTCACAAAGTTATTTCCGTTTAGCTGCATCAGAAAATGTACCACGACGTCTGACACGCCTCCTTTTTATTGTTTTCTCACAGCTTGGATTGCTGCTGTCATAATCGGTTTGAGTTTCATGGTTTGTTTCAATTACGTTAGTATTTGCAGGACTTGTGTTGAAGTGACATTCGGCATCTGTCAAGTGTTGTAAGCATACAACCGGCTTCATCGATAACTTCGCATCAAGCTTTTGTGAGTTGAAACATTCATAAACATCAAAGTGTCCACTACTGAAATTGTCACCTGTAAATCTAAGATGTTTAAGAGGCATTGGCAGTTCTCCAAAGGTGTAAAATATTTGGCCATTTTGGTACACTTTAAAGCGACAACCGAACAATTTAGCGGCAGCCATCAACTCACATGCAGAACCATAGGTGAAGGGCTTAAGTATTTCACTCTTATAGTGCTCCTGTGTAGTATAATTATCTCCTGTACCATCATCAGTCCACACCTTGAACCTGTCCCAGTCATTCAATACAGAAGACAAAACGTTCCTGGATATCAAGAGTGAGCCTGATATGGCCGTGCAATATGTAACACAGAGAATGGAAAAGGCAGGCGGCATCTTCGGGCATGGAAACCACTCGGTAAGTGACAGTTCTTTGATTAATAGTGATCACCTTTATAGACATGTTAATGGGGGTACAGTTGGAACGGTAAAGGAAATGGGTACCTGAGCAGTAAACTAAGTCTAAAATACCTACACAATAATTATAATCGTAATAAACGAACAAAAAAACAGCAGAGAAGCCGTGGATAAAATAAAAAGGCTGCAGTTATCAGCACATTAAAACAGTGGAGAAGCCGTGGATTAAATAAAAAGGTTGCAGTTATCAGCAAGGAGACATGAATAACGCGGCGAAGCAGGGAAGGGAATGAAGAGACCGGAGTGACAGATGGCTTTATATGGGCAGGCAGCCAATTACGTGGGAGGTGTGGGGATGGGGGATGCAATTCCGCCTCACACAGCGACCGAGCTGCAGGCTATGGACGTATATATGTAGGATTCAGTTATGACTGTTACGCATAGAATTTCGAAATGAAACCTGCTTAACTTTTGTAAGTAACCTGTAAGGAATGAGCCTGCCAAATTTCAGCCTTCTACCTACACGGGAAGTTGGAGAATTAGTGATAAGTGAGTCAGTGAGTGAGTCAGTGAGTCAATGAGTCAGTGAGGGCTTTGCCTTTTATTAGTATCGAAGTATAATACACATGAAAAAACTGTAAACTTAACAATGACGACATAAAAAAGGAACTTAAACAGAGATTACAAAACACAAACAAGCAGAACCATGTAATTAGTCTTCACTCCTTTTGAAGTTTAAAACCTGCTCCCTGAGCCTGAAGCCAGGCTGATTTTGGTTTTAGGCCTTATATAAGCTTTGAGGCCTAATTTTTGGGCTAAAGCCTGTTTTTGAGTTTCATGAGCAATGTCATCACAATCTTGCATACTGATAGCAAATTTAACATCCTGTTGTATCTCAGCCAGGGTTCCTTCCATGGCTAGGGTTCAAATTCATGTTTTCTGTCTCTTTTGTTAATTCTTCTCACTCTTGACTCGTTTATTTATGTTGACTATGTGCATCAATTTTATTTTGGATCTTGTTTATGTATATAAGCTTCCGTTGTTATGTTCTATGTATTTTGTCTCACAAGTTTCGGGGCCACCTGACAATCACCACCAGGAACTTTTCTCTGCCTGGAGGGTATTACACAGGTCCTGACAGTTCATTTCAAATGCACTTTGGAACAGTGAGTTCTTGTGCTTTTTGTCAATTATTGTACTTAGTGATTTACTGTTTTTTTGTCATTCCCCTCTGTATTTCTTGGTATTTCGCATTGGGACTTTAGTTTGCTTTGGATTGCTTTACTGACAACTCCTTTTTGTCTTTTTGTGCTCTGCGGAGTTTCACTGTTTAACAGAACTTTGGAAATACATCTTTTATTTTATAAAGATTCTATATGGCCCTTCTTGTATCAAGCTGGGTTTTTTGATGGGATTTCACCTTCTAGTGGGCATTTTTGGAAGAGCTTTTTGGACTTGTATGCTTTGGGACGCCCAGTCAGAGCACATCCCGTGTCATAATGGCAGCAGTCACACAGTAGCAGCTGATGCATTTGGTACAGGCGATTAACAGTTCTCACAATGAGAACTCACCCCAAAATGTTACTGTCCTGACTCCACCATCAAAATAATAAAATTAAAATGATATAACAAAAATTACATTTTTTTATGTAAAACTAGGGAACTTTACCCCCTGCTCACTTCGCTCATCAACCCCCGTATTTTGTTTTCCGGATACACATTTTTAAGATTTTTTTTTCTTTGAATTGTTGCTATTTCATTAGTTTCACTTTTATTTCAGAACTTCTGTAAAAACAATATTTGGAATCTTTCGAGTCCCAATGTGCTGAATCTTTTAAATGAGGTCAGTGGGACATGTGTTTAATGACTTTGTACCATAATTCAGGATAGGTTTCTCTGTTTGGAATTTCAGCACAGACAAAATGATCCACATCATCAGCAGTTAATAATTTTTTTTGTAAAGTAACCAATAAATGTATGTGAGGTAAACCACGTTTTTGAAATTCTGATTTAAACTTCAAAGCCTTACAATATTTATTTACTTCTGACATTTCACCTATGTCCATATATATTCAATCTCTATTCGCCATTTCGTTATTTCTCTTTTTTTGCGCTAATGCAATGTTTACTTTCTTTTTTTTGACACTCTTGTTTTTTTCTGCTTTCATATTCTGTATCTTGCTCTGTATGTGTTTCATGCCTACGTTTTTTTTGAGTCTTTTGAATTCCAGTTTTCATTATCTCGCGCTACTGCAATCTTTACTTTCTTATACTTTCTAATTTTCCTACTTTCATATTCTTTAACTTTCTCCATATGTGTACTGTGCCAGCATTTTTTTTTGAGCCTTTCGAATTCCACTGCTTTCATAATCTCTAACCTGCTCTGAATGTATATAGCGCCAATGTTTGTGAACATCTTTATGAAGTTCTACTTTGTCTTTTACTCTCTGTCTTTTAATTCTGAGCCTGATTAGACATGCTTTTTTTTCAATTCCACTTGTTCCAGGCTGATAATTACTTTCCTTATTTTCTGAATTTGCACCTTTTTTATTCTTTTTCTTTTTTTCCTCTCCAACGCTTTTGAGTCTCTTTTCTCCACGCTGCTTTCTTTTTCGCTTAGTCGTCTATGTTTCATTTATAACGTGTTGTCCTTATACACTTTATATGTGCTGCGAGCCCTGGGTCTGCATGTGCTCAAGGACTTTGCACGACTGAGTGTGTTGCTGCCCGTGCTCTTATTTGGTTGTAAGTAGGGCGTGTCTTGCAAGAATCTCATGTTCTTCATCCCTGCGAGAAGGTCCTGGGTCAAACTCTTGGCACAAAGTCTAATCCTTTAATTGTCTTCCATGATCTTAACATGAAGATCACGCCTCGTCTCCCTAGTGTTTCTCTCCAGGATTTTTTTTTATAATAGAGAGATAACTCTGTAATGACAGAGTACAACTATAAATGTAATCTACATATACAGTATATATATATATAAAGCTGTGGCTTGTCTGTCACACAAAACATTGTGAAACTATTGGACATTAAAGCTTGATCTTGGTCTCAGTGAAGAGCTTCTGTCAGGATACTAATAACACAAAGCATGAATTGGTTATGCAGGCTATCTCAGTCATGAAACAGGGTCCTTCTCATGGCAGGCGGTGGAGCAGCAGCACACCATGACTGACATGAAAACAAGAGCTGCTCAGGGATAAATAACAGTGGCAAACACATGTATCATTACTGACTGGAAATGAACCAGAGCAAGTCTTTCACACACCAGGCGGCGAGCAAATAGCATGTCTAACAGGAAAAGAGCCACAGCAGTGGCAGTAAAGGACGTCGTTACAACCTTAGGAGAGTGATCTGGGCTGCTGAGTGTTGTAACAGGCACTTCATCAGGAACAGGAGGTCCAAGTGTTACTAGTATTCATGATAAACTTGTGACGATATTCCGAGGATATTTATTATTTTATTTGTTTTAATCTTATAGCATTATTAATTACCATTTTCACAATTTGTGGCATTTTGATCTCAATAATAGTAATTTTGTTTCTAAATAATGTTGGTAGTTGCCAGTCACAAATCCACTATTGGTGTTACTTGTGACATAATCTGACGTTATAAAAAATGGAAGCCCACAGCATTCATGTCCACATTTTTTTAATTTAAACTAAATTAAAACCTTATCTTCTTTCAAAATCTATTTGGAGTCTGCATGTGTTGGATTCAATTTTGATGTTTTGCTCTTGTCACTTTGACTATAGCTTTCATCCTCTATTTTTGTTTAGTTATTTTGCTGTTATTGTTCTTTTAAATAATGACTCTTGTGCATCCTTCTGACTGTTCTTTGATATAGGCCTTTAACTCTTTATCCCCTTTTACAAATAACTTATTTAATTGTTTTTAAGGCATATCTTTTTCCACCACAGGCATGAAGGGGATGAGGCATGTGGTTCAAGTAAATCCCGTAGGTGTTGGGCAGCAAGTAAACTTAATACAGAAAATGTGAAATGTTAATACTTCACTACACAGCACAGGCAAGTAAGAATTTTGCTGTGCTCAGTAACAATATTGACCTATGAACACTATCATGTTCTTGTTTTGTTATGGGTGGGTCTAACTATCTCTACTTCACAAAGAGAAATGTTCTGTTGGGAGGCTAACAGTTGTGGCATATGGCCGGGGCCCTTACCCAGCTGGGACTTCTCTATGCTGGAAGGACTGGTTGGAAAAATTGTATCCAGAGTATTACCAGCTGGGTTGCAGCAGTGCCTTGGACTACCACAGGGCTCTGTTGGTGCTGGAGTTTGGTGCAGCCCTGTTGAGTTCTGTGGGCGCCACCAGGTGGTGCTGCTGCTGCTGAGCCCTTAATTGTAGGTTTTCTGCCACACCCAGCAGTGCCACCAGAATTAGGTCAATGAGGACCCAGCAGCGACTACTCCGGGAGTCAGAGTTGGGTGGGAGAAGACGAAGTCTGCCAGGAGTAGTGAAGGATAAAAAAGAAGAGAGGACTGCTTTCAGGGGAAGGTGTTTCCCACGGGGAAAAGTAAAAAAATAAAAACGTGTACCTCGATCTTGTGTACTGCATCTGTCTGTGTCGGGTTTGGGTGTCAGGAATACCCCCTGCAGGCCACACAGTGTATTTTCTATACTTTCTATTCTGTGGTGTGTTGGGCCAGTAACATCACTTTAATAGAGGACCACCAAATCATCCAGCTAATTAAAAGGGCAGGCTCAGTTATTAGGACACACTCTGGAACCTCCTAGAGGTAGTAGCAAAGGAGAGAATTAGAACAAAACTGAGCGCCATTATGAACAATGCTGCACATCCTCTCTCTGACACACTAAAACTGAATTTTTCAGTCATCAAAACTTATTCAGCAGAAGCATGTCGAGAAGCATTAATGGGGCTCCTTTATACCAACAGCAATACACCTGCATAACGCCTCATTGGGAGTGGGACTGCCAAGTCAGAAGTTTTGCTTCTTTTTAATTTTCTTGTTTTTAAGACATTCTGGTGTGTGTACATTTATTTATTTATTTACCTGCCTGTTTATGTATGTATGTATTTATTTTTTTATTTATTTATTTAAAGAGCTTCTGTATAAAGCCAAATTTAATCTCTGGGGACAAATTATCTATCTGTCTATCTGACACTCGTGAACAACAATGGCGCTAGTTTAAAAGTTGTGATGGATGATACAGATGCGCTGGCATGCCTGTTAGGATGCGTTCTGATCCCTTAAATGGCTGGGAAACCAGTGTGATGGAAGGACAGGGGGAATCAATATGGCAGCTTTACATGCTTCTCCAACACTCTAGGTGGCAATATTCTGGGGCAACCTTTGCAGACACCCACAAATGGGACCTGTAGTTCCATAGGGCAGCCTTGTCATATTCTATTGGTGTTGCCAATGGGTGCTGCAGGGATAGGATGATCCCTAATTTATGGGGTTTCCAAATGACCTGGAAGTGCTTTCAATGGGCTATGCCCTAGCACCGGAAGTACTCTCAGGTCTCAGATAAAAGAAGCTTCTTGACCTCATCCAGGCAAGTTGGAGTTGGGAGTGGAGAACAGACAAAGTTTGCCTGGGAGGTGTAGGGAAATAAAAGCAAGAGAAAAAAGTATATTGTACTTGTGCATAAATTGAAAAACCTGTTGCAGGAAATCTTTATCAAATAACTTTTTATTTCAAAATGAAACTTGTGTCTGTGCAGTTGTGTCTAGGGTTTGGGGGTGCTGCAACAACCACTAGTGGTCACAATGTGAATACAGATAAATGATATGGAAATAAAAGAAATGGTAAGAAGTAAAAGATCAGCAACATAAGACAAAAACAAAAAATAAAGGAGAAGGCGAGGATGTGGTCAAGCATAGACAAAAGGCAAACATAACAAAAATTACATAGGAATAAGACAACAAAGTTCAAGATAAAAATCATCAATGAGACACTAATTAAAGATAAGAATTTGACTGAAAAGGTAAAATGCCTGCGGTGGGTTGGCACCCTGCCCAGGATTGGTTCCTGCCCTGTGTTGGCTGGGATTGGCTCCAGCAGACCCCCATGACCCTATATTCGGATTCAGCAGGTTAGAAAATGGATGGATGGATGGATGGGTAAAATGCTATCTGTTTGCCAAGAGACTACTTAAAATATGTTATCTAGTAAGAAGTTTGCTGAAGAGTATATGAATAAAATGACAGCAAAAACCTGAGCTCTTTTAACGAATAGATAAAAATCTACTCTATATATATAAAATCCTAAGCCTAAAAGTGCAATGATGTTATGTGACGTTTTTATGTCACTTTTTTTGTCACACTTCAAATCAGGTTTATTTTAAAACCTACTTACTGTATATATTTTTGGTATCATTCATTTCAGAATTTATCAAACTTTAATGTGATGATGTTAGATTTTCAGATTCTTATTCCACTTTTAAATTATAAACTAAACAAATATCAAGAACTCATGTCCCGCAAGACAAGACTTTGAGCCAAGAGATTTAACCACGCCTGGGACTGGAAATAAAACACAAGGAGTAGGACAGCTGCTGTGCAGGCTTTTAAATGTCCAAAGTGCCGCGCGAGGTGCAGATCACATTGCATGGCAGCAGCAGCAAGCCAGCAGCTGATCAAGCAAAGAGGAGGTAAAAAAAAAAAAACTGCATTTTTTCCCAGTGTATCACCATTTAAGAGGGGGCTTTGGATGAGCAACCGCATATGCTTGGGGTGCGTTCAGCCACTCTCTTCACAATGCAAGCGGCAGAGACACGAAGTGGCTGGTGCATAGTGCAGGCCAGGGGGATTGGTGAGCAAAGTAAGCAGAGGGCAATCCCCCTAGTCTACTATAAAAATACATGACATTATTAATAATATCAATAATGAAATAAATGTATTGTCACTAGGTAAAAACACTCAGGTATTTTCAAATGGGCTAAGAAACAGAGCAGGTCTTTTGTAAAGAATAAATCCATAACTAATGTTACAAAGCAATAAAAGTAATTTAAATAGCTAAACATAGACTCCGCCCTGGAAATAAGTGGAGAAAAAGACAAACAACTCCACTTGTCTAAAGCCCCATAGTTCACAATATGACTTTTGCATTGCCATGTCCAGTCCATGCTTAGCATTAATAAATGTGGCTTGTGACCCAAATCATTCTTACTACTCAAGTAATCTTTGCCATTCTTAAAATTCTTAACAGAGCCAATACTCAAGTTACAATCTATTGCCAAAGTAATTTCATGGCTCTTCAGGCATGACCAAGGTCAGAGCCCCAACTCAGTCTTTACTAAATTTTAGTCTCCTGTTGATTGTTCAACAAACACAATCCACTAAAACTAGAACATTTTCCATTATCATTCTCTCCTTTTCATTACAATCCCTCACCAAATTCTAATTAAACTGGGATGTATAGCCCTCAGCCACTTTCCCACCCCATGTTCAAAAGTATTCTACTGTTGAAGAGACCTGCAGATGAACGTCAACTTGATATGTAGACTGCATTCAAGAATAATGGTGAAAAATATACAAAATAGTGTTTTCAGAACAAAAGTATGAAATGATTTCTTAACAGCAAAAAAAAAAAAATTACAAGATTGAAACAAATGTTTGAAACAGAACCCTGGAATGGGACAGTGACAACAGTCCACTACCCAAATGAGCAAGTCAAATGGAAAACTCAATTATGTTGATGCTTCTTATATTTGAAACATTTCAAGATATGAACAGTAGCCTGGAGGCATGTTGGAAAAACTGAAGTATTTAAGCTGAAGATGAATTCAGGATTGGGCTGGTGATGTTCTGATTAAAGCCATTGTCCATACCACAAGAGTAAATACAAAAAAACTACCTATTGACATTTTAAAATTAAATTTTGAGTAAAATGTTCAGAGGAGATATTGTATTGCATACCACTATTAAGATCTACCAATAACTAGGCATTTTTAATTACTGTATATATTTTAATGCATTTTAGTATTCTACCTTCATGGAATTGCCAGAATTAGTTTTTTTCTATGGTATGTGCAGTGAAGAAATAATTTTTGAGGTTACCGTATGCTGAGATTGCAATAGACATGCCTCAATGTATTGTCACGCACATTGTGTGAACCAAGTGAAGGTAATTCCATGCCGGGCCAGGGGGTGGCGGGGTGCACTAAATGTTTTCCTGTGATCGCTACAGACCAGCCGCGGAAAACCTGTTTGAATCAGCATTGAAGATGTCACTTCCGGTTCCGACACCTGGATGATGGATGATGTCATTTCCTGTTCTGACGCCAAGGAGGATGTCACTTCCTGTTCCAGCACCTTGACTGACATCAGAAGAAGGTCACTTCCTGTTCTCCTACATCACTTCTGGTCTGACTACTTAAAACCCCCATCTTTACAAACCCTCATCAGTTCGCATCTGAACTCCAAACAAGACACTTCTTGTAAAATATTAACCCATTACAGCCAGGAATAATATACGGGTGGCTGCCCCAAACCTTTTTAAGTGTGTCGAGTCTGATCTTTTCACTGTGTGTAATGTCATTGGTACCATTTTCTTATTTAAAAGCATATTTTTGGTGCTTAATTTTCTGAACTTTGTATTTGAAAACAAAAAAGAGAACGCACAAAAATATCAGTACTGTCAAGTATGAGCTAGACCTCTGCCCTCCATCCCATCCAGCATTTATAAATTGCAAACCATAATCAAGTAGAAGTAGCACTGAAAGTATAAGGGTTGTTTGGACAAACAATTCTCATGTGGATAAATCCAAAAATAAAGCAGGTCCAGCAGACAGCATTAACTCTGTGAATGGTCCAGGGTTAATGCTGGAATGTGCACTGTGGGAAGGCAGCTCTGCTTAGAGTAGGACTGCAAAACCACAACGTGACACAACAACCACCCAAACTACAAAAAAAAAAAAAAAAATGTATAAAAATCACAACACGAATTATAATGTTATATTTACCTTGGGCTAAATAATCATTCAGCATACAGGCCATAGCAGGCTCTGCCAGGAGGCTTCTAGTGAAAATCAGCAGGGTGAATCTTGTTGTAGTAGTCAGGAAGCTCACAGTCTTTGTTGAAGGCCTCTGGCTACTCTGACTATTATCTTGTCCAGGTGCTGTTAGATCATGTGTCATGTAAAAGGTCTTGTGTATTTTATGACTTATTGGTGTATTTGTTACTTTTAAATTATTATTTTTCATACTTTAATATAATTTTTATTATGCTTGTCTGTGGTTTAGTAATTGTGTCCTATAACTTTAAATGAGCGGCCATTCTGTGTACTTTTGTGAGTGGATCCCCAGGAGGAAGGACCACCTTGATGTCACTGCTGCTGGGTTCACCTTCTGGCTTTATATTCAGTTAGAAAAGAGAGAATCAGCAGTGGAACATTAAAGTTGTTTTAGAGTTTGTGTGATTACATGTATTGCTTTCTTATTATTTTTCTACTGGTATTTGGATTGTTGCTTCTGTTTTGGGATTACTATTCCTGGATCATGTATTAGGACTTGTTTGCTGTGGATTACCTTTTTAGGCAAATCCTTTTACCTCATGTTTGCTCTGCTAAGCCTTTTTGCTTTATGTTTTATTTTTGTTAATGTAGCTGCATTTTTTTCAAAATTACCAAAGTTCAGCAGCTGTAGCAGCTCTAAAAATTGGATTCAACAAAAGCCTGATGGGCTGAAAAGATTCCACAGACAAAATATCTTTGTTTTTAAAAGTTTTAGTTAAAATTCAAAGTAAAACAGTTAACACAAAAAAGAAAAAGTTAAAATAGCAAAAAAATGTTCTTGTTAAGAAATGTTCTGTTCAAAGTTTAAATCTTGTTACATTTCTTTAAGTTTGTTTGTTCAGTTAAATCACTTTTCTGAACGTTTCTGAACCATTTTAAAAGAAAACTGTATGCCTATCCCATTTCTAAGCTGAATATGGGTCTTTAAAGTCCCTGTTTACTGGGACCTGCTCTAAACAACAACTGACACAATTAGCACAGTGTATCTTGGTTATAGTAAGAAAGTCCTATCTCTTAATAACTTATAGGGGAAAGAGGCTATACCATTGTCTATGACCAGTGTGGTCTATGGCCGTCCAGTCATCCCGGCCAATACCCCCAGACTGCCAGGTGGAGCCCTCCCTGCAGCATGGAGGTGGCCCGAATACCAGCAGGGAATTACGGACAGTGGAGTTTTTCTGCAGACATGTCCTCGTCTCGGTGTGTCACTCTTTTACTGTTCCAAAAAACAACATAATGGTCCATCCTCTGGTGATGCCAATGTAACATCAAGGCCATCGATCGATGTATTGTGAGGAGGACTGTTTGCACGTGTCGTCAAAAATCGTGCAGAAGAAGAAGTACCTTTGGTTCCAGAATTGAACCCTGTATTATTTAAGAGTTTTGTACATACTGTAGTTGATTTCATAAAAGACAAGGGGCAGGATGGGAATAAAGTGGGTGTGGTGAACTGGTGGTTTGTGGGAAAAAGGAGGTTGAAATTAAAGAAAGAAAACGTTTGGGCAAAACCTGTGTGTGTCAAGTTTTTGTGTCTGGATACAACAGTCTTTTTTTTGTTGTTTTTGAGCTATTACACTTTCATTATTTGAATCAATAGTACTAGGGTGTTGTATCGTGTTAGCCATTATGAATGTAGAGAAAAGCCAAGCAAAATGACATCTTTTATTGGCTAACTAAAGATTACAATATGCAAAGCTGAGGCAACTCAGGCCCCTTCTTCAGGCAAGATGGGGCCTAAGTTGCCTCGAAAGCTTGCATATTGTAATCTTTTTAGTTAGCCAATAAAAGGTGTCATTTTGCATGGCTTTTCTCTACATTATTTGAATCACAAATAAATCCAGAAAAGTATGTGTAATGTTAAGTTTATGACTGCTATTTGTTACCATAAAATTAAAAAAATACCTTTGTTTTCCCTCGTTTTATTCTTTAATCAAAAATCAAAATGTGAAAGTTCCTTCCATTTTCATTTTTGCTTCTAAAATGAAATTTCAAATACCAAAAAGTACACGGACCTAAAATGCATTTCCACTTTGCATTTTCATTTTCAAGTTCTCAACAAGCAAATAGCATGGGTCGATGGGCAGGGTTTTGTACCTTGATTTCCCACAATTCTTTGTCCTTCGTAGCTATAGAGCCACACTTCTATAGACATATATAGATAGACGCCGCATTCACTGTGTTGCCCAGTCGACACGATACGTCAGCGCGTCCGCCCTATTGCAAGTGGCAAAAGTGCCATTCAGACTAATACAGGTAGACGTGGAAACAGGGTTTTCTGATGAAAAAACAATAACGTTTAAAACAATATCATTTACATACAACAGATTTTAGCAAATTGTTTAAATGCAAGTACTGTATTTATATCCATTTATACATTAATAATGGCAATTATTAAATAATAATAATCTTCTTCTTCTTCTTCTTCTTCTTTCGGCTGCTCCCGTTAGGGGTTGCCTCCATATCTTTCTGTCCTCTGCATCTTGTTCTGTTACACCCATCACCTGCATGTCCTCTCTCACCACATCCATAAACCTTCGCTTAGGCCTTCCTCTTTTCCTCTTCCCTGGCAGCTCTGTCGTTAGTGGCCATCTCCCAATATACCCAGCATCTCTCCTCTGCACATGTCCAAACCAACGCAATCTCATCTCTCAGACTTTGTCTCCCAACCGTCCAACTTGAGCTGACCCTCTAATGTACTCATTTCTAATCGTATCCATCCTCGTCACATCCAGTGCAAATCTTAGCATCTTTAACTCTGCCACCTCCAGTTCTGTCTCCTGCTTTCTAGTCAGTGCCGCCATCTCCAATCCATATAACATGGCTGGTCTCACTACCGTCCTGTAGACCTTCCCTTTCACTCTTGCTGATAGCCGTCTGTCACAAATCACTCCTGACACTCTTCTCCACCCATTCCACCCTGCCTGCACTCTCTTTTTCACCTCTCTTCCACAATCCCCATTACTCTGTACTGTTGATCCCAAGTATTTAAACTTATCCACCTTCGCCAACTCTACTCCCTGCATCCTCACAATTCCACTGACCTCCCTCTTATTTACACACATGTATTGTGTCTTGTTCCTACTGACCTTCATTCCTCTCTTCTCCAGAGCATATCTCCACCTCTCCAGGGTCTCCTCAACCTGCTCCCTACTATCGCTACAGATCACAATGTCATCAGCAAATATTATAGTCCATGGGGACTCCTGTCTAATCTTGTCTGTCAACCTGTCCATCACCATTGCAAATAAGAAAGTGCTCAGAGCCGATCCCTGATGTAATCCCATCTCCAACTTGAATGCATCCCTCACTCCTACTGCTGACCTCACCACTGTCACACTTCCCTTGTACATATCCTGTACAATTCTTACGTACTTCTCTGCCACTCCCGACTTCCTCATACAATACCACAGCTCCTCTCAAGGCACCCTGTCATATGCTTTCTCCAGGTCCACAAAGACGCAATGCAACTCCTTGTGGCCTTCTCTAAACTTCTCCATCAACATCCTCAGAGCAAACATTGCATCTGTGATGCTCTTTCTTGGCATGAAACCATAGTGCTGCTCACTAATCATCACCTCACTTCTTAACCTAGTTTCCACTACTTTTTCCCATAACTTCATGCTGTGGCTCATCAATTTTATTCCCCTGTAGTTACTGCAGTCCTGTACATCACCCTTATTCTTCAATATCGGCACCAGTACAATGGCATCCTCTCACTTTCCAAGATTCCATTAAACAATCTGATTAAAAACTCCACTGCCATCTCTCCTAAACACCTTCATGCTTCCATAGGTATGTCATCTGGACCAATGGCCTTTCCATTTTTCATCCTCTTCATAGCTGTTCTTACTTCCTCCTTGCTAATCCGTTGCACTTCCTGATTCACAACTCCACATCATCCAACCTTTTCTCTCTCTTGTTATCTTCATTCATCAGCCTCTTAAAGTACTCTTTCTTTCTGCTCAACACACTCTCCTCACTTGTGAGTATGTTTCCATCTTTATCCTTTATCACCCTAACCTGTTGCACATCTTTCCCAGCTTGGTCCCTCTGTCTAGCCAATCGGTACAGGTCCTTTTCTCCCTCCTTAGTGCCCAACCTCTCATACAACTCATCATATGCCTTTTCTTTAGCCTTCGCCACCTCTCTCTTCACCTTGCGCCTTATCTCCTTGTACTCTTGTCTATTTTCTGCATCTCTCTGGCTATCCCACTTCTTCTTTGCCATCCTCTTCCTCTGTATACTCTCCTGTATTTCCGAGTTCCATCACCAGGTTTCCTTTTCCTCCTTCTTCTCTCCAGATGTCACGCCAAGCACCCTTCTTGCTGTCACCCTTACTACATCTGCAGTAGTTTCCCAGCTGTCTGGTAACTCTTCACTGCCACCCAGTGCCTGTCTCACCTCCTCCCTAAACTCAACCTTGCAGTCTTTCTTTTTCAACTTCCACCATTTGATCCTTGGCTCTGCCCTCACCCTTTTCCTCTTCTTGATCTCCAATGTCATCCTACAGACCACCATCCTATGCTGCTTAACTACACTTTCCCCTGCCACCACTTTGCAGTCTTCAATCTTCTTCAGATCAACTCTTCTGCATAGGATGTAATCTACCTGTGTGCATTTTCCTCCACTCTTGTACTTAGCCCTATGTTCCACTCTCTTCTTAAAATACGTATTCACCATAGCCATGTCCATCTTTTTGGCAAAATCCACTATACTCTGACCTTCTTCATTCCTCTCCTTGACACCATACGTACCCATCTCCAACATGCCCATTGAAATCCACTCCAATAACCACTTTCTGTCCCTTGGGTACACTGTTCATCACTTCATCCAACTCACTCCAAAAATCTTCTTTCTCACCCATTGCACACCCAACTTGTGGTGCATATGTACTATCAACATTCATCATCACACCTCCAATTTCTAGCTTCATAATCATTACTCTGCCTGATACTCTTTTCACCTTCAAAACACTCTTGACATACTGTTCCTTCAGAATAACTCCTACCCCATTTCTCCTCCCATCCACACCATGATAGAACAATTTGAATCCACCTTCAATCCACCTGGCCTTACTCCCCTTCCATTTAGTCTCTTGCATGCACAATATATCAACCTTCCTTCTCTCCATCATATCTGGTAACTTTCCCCCCTTACCAGTTATATGCGGACAACAATTAAATAATAATAATAATAATAATAATAATAATTATTATTATTATTATTAAATAATTCCTCCCATATAAATAACAATTTTCAGACTGCCTTTTTCTATCTCCGAAACAATTCTAGACTTCGTCCTGTTCTTACGCAACACAGTACTGAATTATTAGTTAATGCCCGAGTCACCTCATGTATAGATTATTGTAATGCTATTCTATCTGGCATCCTACAAAAACATATCCATCGCTTACAACTTCTTCAAAATTCTGCTGCCAGGATAATAACCTGTTCTAAATCCACTGAACATATTACACCTATTTTCTCTCAACTCCACTGGCTCTCTGTTAACTACCGAATACAATACAAAATACCATTCTTAACATTTAAAGCTCTCCACAGTCTTGCTCCCCCCTACCTCACTGATCTCTTACAGACTTACACTCCGTCTCGCTCACTCAGATCCTGTAATTTGAGAGTATTCAGTCTGGCAATATGGTGCAGCCTTAGTTTGTGGAAGACAGCCACAACTAAAGACATGAGCATAAAATGATGGTTGTCAATTTCAAACTGTATTTCCTAAATGTGCTCCTTGAGAAAAAAAATCATCTGAACCAATCTTAGCCTGAACAGACAGCTTGCCCTAATGTCGACTGTCGGATAACACGCTCAGCTACTTTGACCACCTTGACTGTACCCTCAGAAGGAATTATCAAACCTCCTTTGTTTTTTAATGTGAACTAGTGGTAGCTTTGATCATATGATGCATCTGTTACCAAATTAGTACGGCACACATCACAGGACAGTTTTCTCAAAATCCTGTCTAAGGGCTACCTCCCACTACTTCCTGAGGTGGATTTCTTTGGGAAACCTTCAAAGTTTGAGAAATGTTAACAGCTAACAACAATCTACATAGTTAGTGACTAAATACGTTTAGCCAAAACGTTGTTTGGAGGCTCACTTGAGCACATAAATGCATAGCTTTGCTAGCTTACCAAGGCATAGCTAAAGTAAAGATTATAAAACGGGATTTTCTAATGGCCAAATATAACCAAAACAATTTTTCAGCCTTGCCTATGAAATGTAATCCCCCGGGATCTGGTTTGGAGCATACAGCGGTCTGCACAATCTCAAGCAGCACATACATGAGGCATCTTTATTCATTACTTCACTCCACAGCAGTGCCACTCGCAATATGGTGGCAACGTTGACGTACGATGCTGCTGGTCATGCGGCGTCTATGTCTATTGTGAAGGATGGCCGGCCATTTATCCCGGCCAATACCCCCAAGCCGCCAGGTGGAGCCCTCCTTGCAGCATGGAGGTCCCCAGAAGACCAGCAGGGCATCATGGACAATGGAGTTTTTATGCAAAGCCCTGCTGGATGCCGTGGGGGCCACAGGAGGGAGCTGCAGGGAGGACCGAGGGCTTCTTCGTGCCCTGTGACCCGGAGGTTCGTCATAGGAAGAGCGACGGACTTCCGGGTTGAAGAAAAGGACTATTTACCCTGACCCAGAAGGAATAAGGACTTGTGGACTGTTGGGCAGAAACACCTCCGGGTCAGGGAGTATAAAAGGACTATGGGAACTCCCAGACAATGAGCTGAGCTGGGTGGAAGGGTGGAAACGTGTCTGGGAGCTGTAGGATTGTGTATTATTGAATTATTGTGATTTATATGAGTATTGTGGTGGAGAGTGTGCTTTGTGCACTGTGGAAGAAAAATAAAGTCAACATTTGGACTTTTACCTGGTGTCTGGAGTCGTGGACAGGGGTTCAAGGGAGTGAGAGCGCCCACTATTGTTCACAGTGGCGTAGTCGGCAGGATACTCTAGCGTCTATTGTAGAGGACCTGAATAAAATATTTCTGTGGGTAACAAACCCCGAGAAGACTATGGAATCAGGAATCACCACAGCATCACCAGAACCCGAAAATTCCGAGTCCAAAATGGGGAAGAAGAAGGGCAAGCAGAGCAATATCGCCAGCGGGAGTGACCTGTGTGTAATGGCAGACGCTCGGGAGAAGTTAAGGAGCAGCCTTTCAAGTCCGGAGAAACCTCCAGGAAGCAACGATCACTCTAAGGTACGTGCCAGGAACGACATTACAAATCCTGTTATTGTTACTCACTTTGTCCCGTACATGTATCTTGGAGATGATCACCTGGAGGCTCCGAGGGAAAAAGGAGACTACCCCGGAAACAACGGCCCGCTCCTGTCGGAACCTGAGCACAGGGGAAAAGACTTCCGCATGTTCTTCTACTCAGATGCGCCAATAAGTTAGCGATATCAGAAAGTCAAGTGCACTGCAGCGGTCCGTTTATTTTTATTTTTTGTTCCGACTGACTGCCAAAATGGAAGATTAAGACTTTTAAAACTAAAGGAAAATAAGGAGGACTGATACAAGAAAGTGATGGAGATTTTCATGGAGAAGGATAGGTGCATGGACTTCATTTACAAACAAAGGTAAGAAAATAAACAGTTCAATTTTGTAAAACATGGGATCAGACTAAGAAAAAAACAATATTTAAAAACTAAATTTTTCGTGTTATTTTGTTGAACAGTCGGTATTAAAGTTGAATAAAGCATCATAATTAAAAACTTTTAAAAAGACCTAAATGTTTCAATTAAGGTCAAAATTGAAATCCTTTTTTTTTTGTATACCCCTCTATACTTTCATTTGAATTGAATATGAATTGAAGAATTGCAACAGCAAATTTAGAACACGTGGAGGGTGCACTGCAAACTGCACTCCATGTTACAGATCTGAGCCTCGTGACTCCCCGGCATCTCTATCTCTGCCAAAGAGCAATTACAATACAAGTGTCCCGTTTCCACCTCCGTGTAAATAAATGTAAACTATGATATAATAAAAGGCTAATTTCTGTCATGTTAAATATTGTAATTTCATTGCACATTCATTTCTATTCTATTCTAGTTCTATTTCTATTCTATTCTCTTCTATTCTAATTCCTATTAAGAATGACCCTAACAAGGACCTTACCAAGCACCGAGAGCAGTGTTATTCCCCTGTAGTTGCTGCAATCCAGGTGATCACCCTTCCCTTTCCAGAAAGGGATGACAAGTCCTGTTTTTCAGTCAGTTAGGATGACACCCATCTCCCAAATGGAAGCAAAGATTGCTTGTAATGCCAGGAGGACAGCCTTACCACCAGCCTGGAGAAGTTCACCTTGCAAACCACAGATGCCTGCAGCATACAGTACATATTTTTGATGAGTCTTATGTACTGCTCTGGTACTCCTTTCTTTCTCCAACTCCAACAAATCTCTTTTCATTTGGTCATGGGCTTAAAAGTGTCTTCAAAACATATTGTTAGATTTTTGAATTCCTACCTGTAGTTTTCCATTAGGGTAACAATGATTGTATTCATGGTTTCTTTGCATAGTCTGAAACAAACTGATTTTCTCTGCTAATTCTGTTAATGTCTGTTCAAATGTCTTTTTTCCATATGAAGGTATAAAATATAACAACTCTGTTATTTTTCACAGTCTAGTAAACTGCTTTAACTCCATTCTAGGGCATCTGTTCCCATTTTTAAGGTGACAGGTGCAATGTAGAATTTCTAACCGAATTAAACTATGCTTTGTGCAGATAGCTAAGGAATGTATCAGGTCAATGGTTGAATTTCATTCATTACTGGAGATGTTAATTAGAAAGTTAACTTCTTTGAAATAAACTGGCGGAGTCTGGAAATTCTGTCTCTATTGACAGCATATATTTCAGACAGTATAGTTTCAACTGCAAAGTTATTGGTTAAATACTAATTAATTCAATGTACTAAAGCATTATTATCTTATATTTATAAGAAGCTTCACCCAGGCACACAGGTGCACCACAACTGCTAAACCATTCAACCCTTAGGCATTTTTGAATTTCCAATCTAAACCTCTGTGCTTCCCTACAGCATCTGGAGAAGACAGCAGCCACAAGAGCACCTCAGTACTCATCTCTGCACCCCATCTCTCTCTGTTTTTAACAAGGGTCTCCCAGAAGGGTCTGATTGTGGATTTCTTTGCTGAAGGATTCTTTGATAGGTTTATATATTTATAGAGTCATTAGCACATGTACAGAGTACAATGAAATTCATGACTTGCATGGCTTAATCCACATGAAACACTAACCTAAGCTAAATACAAAATTATTGTTTGTGTCCTGATTAATTTGTTGTTGCTTTCAAGTTTGACTATCACCAGAATACATTTTTTCATTTAGCAGCATTAAACCTGGTCCATCTGTGGGAGTTGGCTCCCTAATGGACATGGTTGGCCTTATTTTATGCTCCAAATGAATACAGTTACAGTATATGCCATTTCTTTTCAAAAAGATTTGGTAATGTATAGGAATACTCTAAAAAATAGCAACATTAAAATACTATTTATTTAATCAATTTCAGTTCTTCCAGATAATGTAAAAGGAAGAGAAGACTACTAACATCTCGTTTGATGTTTTCCATAAAAATTACAAGAAATTAAATTTGAATAGGTCCTATTTTTGGAACTATAACTCCTAGATATTTGAACTGTTGGGAGACAATTAAGAAAGCCAATGACATTTATAAGACAGTTGTTAACTGGGAATCATATGCCCAGCAAGTTCATTCAGAGAGATGCTATGAAATTCAGAGAGAATTAAGCAAGAGCTTTTGTCTGCCCCTATAATACCCCTAATCTCTGGTTGCTTATGGAGGTAGATAGCCAAAGTGTCAATACATAATAGTAAAAAGCATTAGCAGTAATGGAAAGTCCTTTATGAGTCTATGTTGAAAGGTAAAATACTCAAAATTTACATTAGTTATATGAACTCAGTCTCCTGGATTGGAGTATAAAAAATTCATTCATCCAGATATACTGAATTGGAACCCAAATTTGCATAGTACAATATAATGATATGGCATTATTAGACTCCTTTTTCCATCTCCACTGATAACAAGATATACTACAAGAGTGTTAGACTGAGCAGTTGTTGAAGGTTTGATAGTAAATTTCTGCCTTTAACAAATCATATTTGAGTATACAAGTTCGTTCATTTTTTAGGGCCATGGTAGAGTCAGATTCTGTTATTTTAGAATCAGATATAAGACAGGAGCCTATTCTTGACAGAACTTCATTTCATCACAGGATACTTACTCACACTCTCTCTTTCTGGGCCATTTAAAAGTTATTAAATAACCAAAGAAAAATTACAGACTTTCTTCAGGATGTAGAAGAAGAGACCTGAAGAGACCTGAAGAAATCACAAAGGCACAGTACTGTTCACATTTAAAATAACAACAATTATTATTATTATTTTGTACCCAGATACCTGTGTGATCTTCATATTAATTGGTATTGCCTTCAGAATAACAGTACTGTGTTCACTGCAATAATGAGTCTTACGGAGAATCCTAAAGCACAGATGAACAAATGGAGTGCAGCATCTATTTTTTGTTCTACCTGTGGCTATGTGGATTTTTTCAGCAGTTACTACACTTTCCTCTGACATCCCAAAGATGATAGGACTTTAAGATGGTTCAGAATAAGTGTGTGTATTTTTTCATTTGTGTTTCCTGTAATGGAGTGGCGCCTCATCTATGGTTAGATCCTGTTTAGCACCTAGTGCTGTCTGAATAGGCTCTGTGTCAATGTAATAGATAGATAGAACTTTATTTGTCTCAAGGGAGAAATTTGGGCTTTTACAGAAGCTCTTTAAATAAATAAATACATAAATAGATATGCACACTATGGTCTGAACACACACCAGAATGACTAAAAAGGGAGAAAATTTTGAAAAGAAAGAAAGAAAACTAAGGCATGATGCAGACATATTGCTGTTGGTATAAAGAAGCCCCAACAGCATTTCTTGACACGCTTCTTCTGAATAATTCATTGGCTGAAAGTCCTCAGGGTTAGAATGTCAGAGAAAACTCAGTTTTGTTTTAATTCTCACCTTCGCTACTATCTTTAGGTGGTCCAGAGTGTGTCCCATAACTGAGCCTCCCATTTTAATTAGCTTGTTGATTTAGTGGGCCTCTCTTGAAGTGATGTTACACCACAGCACAGAAAATTCTATTAGTCATCACTTCCCACATTAAAGGAACACAGTCTCCCAAGGAAGAAGAGAGTGCTCCACCTTTTCATATATAGTTCTTCTGTGTTCCAAGACCATTCCAACCTGTCATTGATGTGGACCACCTCTACATCCACTCCTTAAATAGTTTTTAGACAGAAAGGCTCTTTGGAATGGTGAAAGTCAATAGCCAGTTCCTTGGTTTTACTGTTAAGATGCAGACAATTCACTTTGCAGCAAGCAACAAAGTTCTCTATCTGACTCCTATATTCTGCATCAATCCCCTTATTAATACATTCAATAAGTGCAGAATTATCTTTGAATTTCCACAAGTGGCATGTCCTGGTGTTACATTTGTAATCTGAGGTGTACAGAGTGAAGAGAAAAGGATACAGGGCTGTTCCTTATGATGCTCCAGTGTGGCTCACATCTACATCAGAAACACAGTCCTTGTGTCTCACAAACTGTAATATGCCTGACTGATAGTACATTATCCAGGACGTCTGCTTCTATTCTACTGTTAATGTAATTGAGATTTAGGCTTTGCAGTATCGGAAACAATGCAGATCTTGGGGTGATGTGATTTAATGAACTGATCGTGAAATCATGAAGGAATGGCCTTAATGAATCAAAAGGAATGCATCTGCTCAGTTTAGCTTCAAATCTTCAAGTTATTTCCTAACTCTGGAAATGATGACAGTAATTGAAGAAATCTGACACTTAGTCATACGTGGGCAGGTTGGAGCAGATTTGAAATAACAATGAGGAGTGCAAAGTGGCAATTGGAAAGATGGACTTAAATGCTACAAAATGTATGTGGAAAGCACCTCTTAATGACTCAGACCTTATCCGTTTGAGCTTGCTAGGCTCCCACTTAGAAAGGAAAGGTGTTGTACTGTACATTACATCAAAAACATACTTGTGTATTGCAAAATACTGATCATTTGTAATGGTTCACTTGATGTTCCCATATAGTGGGCTAACATTCAAAATTTATTGATTTAAATTTTAGGATATTTTTGATGCAGTGAGATATATCAAAACATATCAATAACATGAGCACCAGCACAAGATTCTAACCAAACAAAGAGTTTAATACATGAATGACTTTTGTTAAAAAAGGAGGTACATAAACACATTTGTAAAAATGTTTTATTTCATAATATATGACATTGTGATCTGTAGTGAGAGTAGTGAGCAGGTTGAGGAGACCCAGGAAGGGTGGAGATATGCTCTAGAGCGGAGAGGAATGAAGGTCAGTAGGAACAAGACAGAATACATGTGTGTGAATGAGAATGGTGAGGATACAAGGAGTAGAGTTGGCGAAAGTGGATGAGTTTAAATACTTGGGATCAACAGTACAGAATAATGGGGATTGTGGAAGAGAGGTGAAAAAGAGAGTGTAGGCAGGGAAGAATGGGTGGAGAAGAGTGTCAGGAGTAATTTGTGACAGACAGGTATCAGCAAGAGTGATAGGAAAGGTCTACAGGACAGTAGTGAGACCAGCTATGCTATATGGGCTGGAGACGGTGGCACTGACCAGAAGGCAGGAGACAGAACTAGAAGTGGTAGAGAAGGTTTATGGATGTGGTGAGAGAGGACATGCAGGTTTGGTGTGACAGAGCAAGATGTAGAGGACAGGAAGATATGGAACAAAAGATCCGCTGTGGCAACCCCTAATGGGAGCAGCCAAAAGAAGAAGAAGAAGTAGAAGAAATAGCTAGTAAACAGCCAGCTTTTCTGTCTAAGGAGCAGTTTTATATGTCAAAATATTTTCAGTTTTACTATTTCTATAATCCTTGTGTTTATCAATAAATTGCATTATTTCATTTTTTTTTAATAAGTGTGCTTCAGTTACCTTGATATATGTTTAACAGCCAGAGGTCCCCTTCTACAGAGAAAGGACAGGAACATAAAGTGAGAGTGTCTCTTTGCCCTCACAGTGATGCCTCTATCTAGGTGACTGTGCTTTTATGATCCATTTACCAGAAGGGGAGGAGTCCAATGCAATCACTGGGTGGTTTCTTGGCACTGTGAAGGAAAAGGAAGACAATACAGTTAGCAGCAGCACCTCCTCTTGGCCCACGGTAGAATTACATACCTGAGAGGTACCTGGAGAGTGAAGAAGAAGTAACATTAAAGAGGCTGATGGTAGCATGGTTGTCCAATGATTAATGGTTCACAATTCTGGCTACTCTCTTTGTGGAAAAGACATGTTCCTTGTGACTGTGTTGATAATTTCTGGATATTCCTTTTTTCCCCCTCATAACTCAAAGTTGTGATGATTAGCATATTTGGAAATTAAAAACTGGCCCTGTGTCAGCACGTGTAGGTGTGTCCAGGTGTCTGTGATAGATTTGCACCTAGACCTGGTCAGGTTATTCCCTAATGGTTCTGATGATACTGCTTACACTTGTAATTGGATTATGTGAGTTCCAAAAAAGGGACGTATAGAAAAGAATAAGAAAAATATATAAGAAAAACAGCCTTAAAAGGAAATCAACCATAAATGAACTCTCCCCATTACAAAATCAACCAAAAATGCATTTATTTATAAAAGAACCATAGTATAATAGGGAAGTAATGTCCATACAGTAAAGTAAATAAGAGAAATCAAATTAAAATAAAACAATTATGAATCAAAATAATAAACAAACGCAGCTGGATTTATGTAGGATCTTCCAGGGAGGACAACTACTGTATACTCCACACCCTCCACTTAACATTGTCTACTTAACAGAACATTCTTTCAGGGGACTAATATAATTAATATGTTTCTATTTTTCATGAAAAATAAATAGACAATTCATGTCTGCCTTGTGTCAAAGTTTGCTAACTGAAGAGCAGTTGTCACGGACAAGGGGAATTGAGTACTGCCAGGTTACCTAGCCCTAAACATAACATCTCATTGTCAAAGCCCAGTTAGCTCAATTCAAGATCACAGAGGGTTAGAGCATCGTCCAAGAGATCTGGGAGCAATACAGGAATCATCTCTGATTGGCTATCTAATCTGTCGAGGTTCCCATTTATACTTGATTAATATACTTCCCAATTATATTCTTTATTTTCCAAACACAGTGAGCTTTTGTTAAAACAGTAATAATTAAATCATATAATACAAAGTAATATATAAACACAAAAGAAAAGCAAATCCTTCCACCCACCATATGAGTAGTTTACTAAATAGGACTTTTTCCCTATCTAACACTTGGAGGTGGTTAACTCACTTAACAACCTCAAAACAATACAAAAACATACATCCCTAACATGTCTCAGTTTCCTCTTTAAAAGACTCTGACGGCACTAAATCTCCATCAGTTGAGCCCCTGTCCCAAATCAGCTGCTAAGTCTAAACTCAAGAATCATTTTGCAGGGGGAACTATTGTCTGCAGACAGTAAGGATCTTTTTTGGCAAAGGACTAGGGGAAAGATGTAAACAACAATTTATTTCTTGCATAGCCCACAAATCACACAAGGAATGCCTCAATGGGCTCTAACAGGCCCCATGTTTTGACAACCCACAGCCTTGACTCTCTAAGAAGACAAAAAAAAACTTGTAGAAAACTAAAATAGAAGGGAAGGGCAATTCACAGAGATACCCCTTTCCAGGTAGGATGGGTGTTCAATGGGTGTCGAAAAATGGGGTAAATACACAGAACAGACCACAAGTAGTCCTATTCAGGGAGCTAGATGGCCAATCTGTCATAGCCATCTCAGAAATGCAATATAAAAGTACTAAACACTTTCTTCTTGCAAAGCACTCCCCACCAAGTGCAGGCACAGAACACTGCGACAACTCTCAAGGACAAATGCACCTACTAAATATACAGTAGAATTATCATATACTGTATAAAGATACAGATTTGTTCACATACATCTATACTAATAAAAGGCAAAGCCCTGACTGACTGACTCATTTACTCACTCACTGACTCATCACTAATTCTCCAACTTCCCGTGTAGGTGGAAGGCTGAAATTTGGCAGGCTCATTCCTTACAGCTTACTTACAAAAGTTAGGCAGGTTTCATTTCAAAATTCTACGCGTAACGGTCATAGCTGGAACCTACTTTCGTCCATATACTGTATACGGCTATAGCCTGCAGCTCGGTCGCTGTTGCGTATCGCATCATCATGCCTCCCACGTAATTGAGTGCCTGCCCATGTAAGGTAAATATAGGGCTGTGCTTAGCATATTCATAAGTGCAGCTACTGCAGAAACCCTCCCTCAGCGAAAGTGCAAGAAAAACTTTTAAGTGCCGGGTCTGAGCTAAAATTAAATAAAGCTGTGAACATCACAAGATCGCACAAGATATTCGCGAAATACAAGTTTAATGAGAAGACGCAGGGTATAAAGCCTTGATGCTAAAAACCTGGCGAAGTCATGCCTTCTCTGCTGGCCTAAAAAAATATCTGAATCACAAACTGATGTTAATTATATTTTGTCCATGAAAACTTATTAAATAATTCCATATACAGTAGTCTGTCCGCTTCCTTTCATAGCTTTTCCGATGGTTGTGCTGCTTCCAGACATGTGTTTTCGTATTAAAGCATTTAACCAATCACATTTCAGCCATCATTTGTTGCCAGGCAGAGTCCATTCTGCAGGCCCTCTAACACAAAAAAAATGTCGATTAAACTGTTGCTTCAACCAATCAGATTTTGAGTTGGTGTCAGTAGGGCCCTCTAGCAGGCGTGCGGCAACGTCACTGTATTCAGACCCATTGATTGGATAGAAGCCGATATGAGGAACTCTACGAGGCCACTGAATGCACCGCAGACGATCCAAGCGCAAGATCCTCGCGCGCACTATCGCCAACTCCATGGCAGGATTCTGGACAATATTATTTGCCAGACACAGACCAGATTTCAAGACCACAAAAACTGATGTTTGTCATGATCCTCATGCCCCAGAAGTTTCGGGAATACAAGAAAAATTTCCCGCATGCAGCCTTCTCCAGTTTAACACAAGAGCCACGGAGCAGTTTTTGATCTGTCTCGGCTAAAAACAGAACTGACTGTAATGTATGCCATGGATGATTTTGCAGGAAAATCTCCCGCTAATCTCCTTGACTTCCTTCATCAGAAAAATCTGAATGAGAGCATGGGGCAGCTGTTTACATTGGTATATTTGGCGGTGACCATTTCCGTGTACACTGCTTCTGTCGAGCGGACATTTTCAGCCCTAAAGCGAATTAAAACTTATGCCAGAAATACGACAGGGCAGGTTCGACTTTCAGCATTAGCTTCGATGGCGATAGAAAGGGACTTTTTGATGGAACTGAAGCGCACGGATAATCTGTACGACAGAGTAATTGAACTGTTTTTGAGTAAAGAGAGAAGGATGGATTTTGTTTACAAATAATCCACATTTTTGGTGAGTAAAATGTTGCGATTTTCCTAAATAATATTGCAAGTTTACAAAGTTATTATTGATGTTTTTTATGTGTGTTGGGGCTGTAGTTGCAGTAGAAAGGAACTTGTTCACCCTTGGTTTGTCTATTCAATAAAGGCATTTATTGTGGCTACAGGAGTTATCTATCTGCGATGCAGCGGCTCTTTATACTGTATTTCTGCATATTAAGATGGTTTTTATAACCATAAATTAGTTTTTGAGGGGCGGGTTGATTCAGACGGAGCACTACTGAAGGCCTGGGTGTGAGAAGCACGGTCTGCCACTGGACCAGATGATACATAAATTTGATGAACATTACAACCCGAAAATAAACGAAACTGTTGAGAGGTTCAGATTATACTTCTCCCAGTGTGTCTCTCTAAATCCTCCGTGCGGGAACATTATCATAAGGCTTAACAATCTTATTGTTACACCTTCTACGTGCACCGAACCGTCCTTATTACGAAGTTTTCCTTTCTTTACCGCTGGCTGCTTCTTTCCATTCACCTTCCTAGCTCTTTATTTAAACAGTTTTCCTTCATCCTTTTCTGCTCCTTCTCTGTCTTCTCCCTTTTCGTTCAAATTACGCGCCTCCTTGCCTTTTTACAGTCAGTTCCCCTTACGTCACACCATGGTACGTTTAACACAAGTTAATACCGGGAATGTCTGTTAAACATCTTACATTCACGAGTAGCGATTTGCGTAGTGAACATTTCGATGAATGAAACCTGTTATCTTTACAACGGTTGACAAATACGGAATGTAACTTCATAACAACACATCCTCCAAATACAAACCTGATTGAAAGAAATAATGATAATCAAATCCTTGATGACAGCAACACTCATAACAGTGACAAAACAATTACATTGACAATCAGGTTATGTTATTTTTAAAATGTTTCCTTTTCTTTTTCATAAGTTCTTTAACACACTACTTCTCCACTGCGAAGTGCGGGTATTTTGCTATCAATAATAAAGTAGAAACTAATTAACATAACAGTATCTCTCCATTGGTTAATTGTAGAATCACTGCCAGATTGCAGAAAAGGAGTCAGACAAGACAGACACAGCCAGAGTCCTGGAGATCTTGGCTAACAAGAACACCTCAACTGCCAACTCTACAGCTGAGTCAGTGCTGGGCCAGCCCCAAGCCAGGATTTCAACCAAAACTGAGGTAGGATCATTAAACAGGTATCAATGCTATCTGTCATCTGGCCAAGGGCCTAAATACAAATTAAAGTCAAGAAGTCGGGAATGAAGTCTGTAAACCAGAAATGCACCAAAGAAATAACAGCTAGAATAACACAGTTTTTATTCAATCTCGGGTACAATGTGATGCATATGTCAACCTTTATATGGCTGCATTGATGGCATCACACACTTCCCTGCTCTTCTGGGAATTCAGGGACATGTCTTCATTCCAAACATCAATGCTATTGCCAGAAAAAATGGTGGCACCTACAAAGGAAGAAAAAATGGCATTGCAGCATTGCATTCAAAATAATTCTTAGTATGTTTTGAATCGCAAAATAAACGTCAAAATTGACTTCCTTAGGTGTCAAAATGCCACCAAAGGTATGTAATGTGTTCCCTTCACTCCAGGGAGGCACACAAAATTAAAAAAAAATAATGAAAACAATTGTATAAGCTACTATAACAGCATCATGAAGATTATTCTTTTTCTGGTGTATTTAGGGAGTCTGCTGCATCTGTCTGATGTTTGAGCTTTGGTGTAGAGATTATAGCTTTTTTTTTGCTAAGGTGCAGAGTGTGTACTGTAAGTTGACATCAGACTTTCTAGTGGATTGTAGCAAGTGGTACGGCATTTCATCTGTCTATGAAACTTAAATTAAAACAGAATTACAATTTTAATTTAAAATATGGTGTTTGCTCTGAAAATTTCACTTTTAGTTGCTTTCATTTTAGGCCTTTTTCCAGCTTTTTCACCTTTAGAAGGATTTTTGCTATTTTTTCAACTACCTAGAAGCAAAGGCAAGAACGAGTATGTTTGGGACGTTGTGTAGCAGCAGCGTATGCAGGTGGTAAACTTCAGCAGCTTGCAATAAGTAAACAGTTAGCTGGTGTCATATCTGTTTAAAAAAATAGGTGAGTAAGTTTTGCAGTAAAGAAGGAAGCAAAAGATTCCTAGTAACCTCAGGTACATTAAGTGCAAACCAATGAGAACTGATGCTAGAAAAAAGGGGAAAAGCACATTTATAGACAGTTACACATTAATACATTTTTACATTTATAGAGACATTTATAAAATAGCTGTAGTACAGTGCTGAAAAAATAAGATGGTGAAAATAGTTTCTTAGGGAGATAGACAAGCTTGAGTTAAAGCCAACAAAGAAGTCTTGGGAAAAAATAAAAGCCCTTTCAGCAGGCAGCATAAAGTAAGACAGAAGCTGAAATTAGAAAGCATTTAGTGGTGAGAGCAATTTAAACAGTTAATAAATGGACTTAGAGAGGTCCATTAAATATTAAACAGATACTATAGTTTTGTTAAATGCAAACTCATAGGAATGAAAAGTCAAAAACAAGATCTCCTTAATATCTTTTTGGTTTTGTCTAGACAGCACTGAAATCAGAAGAAAATAAAATGGAGACATGATCTTTTGTCTCATGAGTTTCAATTTTTTCTCTTGAGAAGAAATATCACAGTAGTCTTACAAGTGTCTCCTCTTGAGTTTCAGCAGTGAGTGTCACAAGTGGCTCAGATTTTCCAAGTAGTATAGTAACAGTTTTTTGTAATTTGAATGTCTTTGCATTGTTTGCTCAGTAATATATGGTGAAATGTTTGGACAGTTCTTTGTGGTAATAAAACACTAAAATTACAAAACAGTCATCCTTGCTTCTGAATAATTCTATTAGTTGGTCTAATTTATATTGCTGTGCTCCAAATAGATCATACTCATTTTGGATGATAAGGAAGGCAATATAACTCTGGACTTTAAGCCCTGAAGTTATGTGTTTGAATCCCTCTGTATTTAACTATGAGCAAGTCACTTCATCTGCCTGTGTTCCAATTGGAAAACCAAAGGAAATGTAGCCAATCATATCTCAAATGTTGTAAGTTACTTTGGATAAAGGCATTAGTCTAATACTAAGTAAAAAATATGAGGTCTTGAAAAAGATTACAACTTTAGAAAGAGATATCACAAAATATAACATGTTTTTCAAACCAAATTCTCAATTTTCAGTGTTTTCACCTGAGTTTTTCTAAAGCTATTTCTTGTAAAGAATGTTAGGAGAAACATAGTTGATTCTTAAATTAATCTTTTTTTTAAGTCTCAAGAGCCATCAGGAATCAGCCTTTTAACAGTAACATTTTCCAACAGTGAATTCAATTTCAAAAGGGCTTAACTGTCACCCAAACAAAGCTCAGTCACTTTTTGGAATTTGGCTGCCTATGAAGCCTGTATCTAAGATTCTTACATGTACAGCAGATTTTAGTTGATCCAGCACCTCAAGCTCAGGGCCAATGAACTCAAACAGGGCGTGGATCACATGTGTTATACTAAAGAGATGGAGACTCTTGCCCAGAAACACATCTTATTTTTGTATAGTGCTCTTTACTGAGTGTAGATTTAGAGCACTGTGAACAAATTATTTCAGAAAATTCAAGTGTAGATTATACTAATTACTAAATACAGAATTAGTACATATAAAATGCAAATTTGTTAAAACACACAGAAAATGAAGTATAAACTGATTAATGTAAATAGAAACTAACGATATCTGTCCATTAATTAATTGATGAACTATGGCAAGTTGACAATGCAGGATCAGACACAGTCACAGCTAGCTGTCTACCTCCTCCTGGACATTCTATAGTGGAGTCTGCATTGGACCATGCAATCTGATTAGTGAATCTTTCATCCAATACTCCTTTCATCTGTGATGATACATCCATATTCACAAGACCTGCTTGGCAGTAGACCTGTGCCACCAACTACCACATCTAGAAACTGAGAAAAAAAGCACAATAGAGAAGAGTTTAATACAAGTTTATAAAAATTGTATTACTTATACTTCTGCACAAATGACTAAATACACTAATCACAGCTATTTAGCAGCTCTAGTCAGGGTATGCTAGACTAAAGTAGAGAGGCTTCAGCTTAGATATAAAAGCTGAGGTGGAAAGGGCATCATTTATATTAGCAGACAGATCATTCCACAGAATTGGGGCCCTGTAACTAAAAGCTTGACCTCCTACTAGTATTTTATCAGTCCTTGAAATCTTAAGTAGCTTTGCATCTTGAGATCTCAATGTGCTCTCTGGTTTGTAAGTAATGATAAGTTCAGAGAAGAAAGTAGGTAAGTTCAAATGTCTTTTAAAAGAATAATATGCACCCCAAAAATGATGCAGTAGGAGACTCCAGAAGAAAGAAATAAAAATAGGTGGATCACAGTCAAACATAAGAGCATGAAAAGAGATGCACACTGTACTTGGACATCAACCCAAGTGTTTGAGGTTTCCAACCATTTTCAGAACCTTGCAGAGTTGGATTGTAGTTTGATAAGTTTGAGGTGATAGGTGGGGATAAGGAGCTCAAGAAAAAAGCAGCAGTGACAGTATGGGACTCAGTTATTAGGAGGATTTAGACACAGGTGTGCTCCAGGGACAAAGAACCTCATACAATGTGTTGCCTTCTGGGTGCACAGGTAAGAGACATCTTTGGAACAGTGGATAGGCTCTTGGCCGGAGTAGGGGTCCATATTGGGACAAATAACATACATAAGGGCAAACTATCAGTTCTGCAATTAAAATTTAAAGAGTAAGATGCCAAAAAGAAGAACAGAACTGACAATATGGTCTTCTCTTAT
Organism: Polypterus senegalus; assembly: GCF_016835505.1. NCBI lineage: Eukaryota > Metazoa > Chordata > Cladistia > Polypteriformes > Polypteridae > Polypterus > Polypterus senegalus. The sequence continues at coordinate 148,862,625 of NC_053164.1, forward strand.
GTTCTGCTTGTGCCACACCAGTCCAGGTAAGACTAAGGAGATTAGCAAGCTTAACGCATGGGTCAAATATGGGTGAGGATAGAGAGACATAGATTTATATTGAGTGTTGGAACACCTTCTGCAATAAATGGATTGTGTTCCACTGTGACAAGCTGCATTTGTACTGAAGGGGTACCAATGTATTGAGGAGGTATCAGATGAGTAGGTTGATTGAGGATTGTTTAAACTAGGGCAGTGGTGGCATACTGATGAAACGCCTGCCAGAGGGGGCAATCAGAGCCCTCTCTGTGGGCAAGCGCACCGTCGCCCCAGCACACAGTTTGTTACTAGCATGCCTGATGGACACGGGGCCGGACTGCTCCCCTCCTCCTCTCCACGTGCACCTAAGGACCTTTCTCACATCACCTGCCCCTCTGCCCAGCAGCCCAATGGGAGCACTTCCTCCCTCCTCTGTCTGGGGTATGGCGGGCGTCTCACATGCAGTGTGAAGGTGTGGTGCAGACTGCAGCCTGTTGAGTCTGTGGCGAAGGTGATTCCCATGGTGAGGTTGGAGAGGAGCTAGGTTGGAGGGGATGTGGCATAGCGGGTCCACAGCTCAAAATTGAAAAAGCCAGTTTTAATAGATAATCGCCGCACTCACGGCTTAGAGGGGGGCATAGTAGTGCTGCCTGAGCGGTTCCCGGGAGCTTTGTGATGCGGGCGGTCCTCGCTTAAATGCACAGGTGAGGAGTCATCCACATCTGTAATTGTTGCTGGGAGCTGCTAATCGCCACACCTGATCCACGTCCCCATAATATATAAAAGAAGTGCGAGGCAGATGGAAAGGGGAAACAAAAGAGAGAGAGAATGGGAACAGAGGTTAAGGGGGAAGACCTGTGTGAAACACTTGAGAAGATAGAAGGGATGACAAAGGACAGCACAGTTAGTTCTGAAAATGAAATCCTTAAAGTGTGGAATTCTCTGCCAAATAATTTTAAGTCAATGAAAGCACTTGGGATTGCTTTCCTTACTTTGTTTGGATCATCTTATGCTTGTGAGCAGCTGTTTTCAGCTCTGAATTATATCAAATCTGACACCAGAAACAGAATAACAGATGACCTGAGTGCCTCATGTGTTGCTCTCAAACTTACAAAGTATGAGCCAAAGTTAGACAAATTACCAGCATGCATACAACAGCAAAAATCACATTAATTGGTCTAAAGTATGCCAAATGCAAACTTTTACCTTTCAATAAAAAGTTGTTTGTATCATTGAAAGCTCTGTTATTGTGTTTTTCTTTCAAGACAAAAGATGTTAATGTATGAGTTGTTTTTTCTAAACTAAAACCTCAGTATTCAGGTTAAGTTGCCGTGTTGGCACTTTGCGATAAATAAGTGGGTTTTGGGTTACAGTTTGGGCACTTGGTCTCTGAAAGATTTGCCATTACTGAACTAGGGAATGATAGGCAGGGAATTTAAGAAAAGTCAGGATGAGAACTTCAAATAAAACACAAACTATAGTGTAATATCACCCACATGATAACTTCAACAAACTCTAGTTTAATATCACACACATAGTAACGTTTCTTACTCTCTGTCTTACACACTCACACACACACTGTTCTCAGCTTCTCAGGTCTATATGGCCCCACCAGAATGTTCATGCCAAAAACACCACAGATTGAAAGGCCCCCAACTCACTAAATGGTAGCATGGGATCACTTCAAATGGGGAACAAAGTCCTCTGAACTATTGAGAAGGGCTGTCTACCTGACATTCAGTTGTTCCTGTGTATGGTGGTCAAGGCATGGATGTGGAGTAACACCTCAGGCTGCCAGAGGGAGCTGTAGGCAGGACAACTGGAAGACACCCAAGACACTGTGAGTAGACACTACCCAGGTCTTTAAGTGTCCCTCCAGGCAAAAAAGTAGTTGTTTTTTAGAGACAAGAGGTGATATACTGGCACAAGGAAGTGAGGCCAGAGTATGGAAAGAGAGAGCTGTTCAAAAGAAGGGTAAAAGAGAATCCTGTTGTATTGCATGTAAGGTGACCAACCACCCCTTATGGTGGTCAGGGATAATCACCTCTACATGTTGACAATGTGGGGTATTAGGACTTTGGTTCTTTTTCACTTTATTATGTACTTTGTCTTCTCCCTATTTAATTATCCTCTTCTTGTAATGAAATACCATCTTAATTACTACTTGTGGCCTTTTTTATTGTTATTTTGGTTCAGGGGTGGCTTATATGTGCCTTCTACTGTCTAGAATGCTTCATTTCTATGCTGCTATCCATTAAAATCGATATGCATTTATGTACAGATAAAACATTCATTGTGTAATGTAGTTTAAGTCAGTCCTTGATGTTTATACGTTGCTGTACACTGCGACATTTTATGTTCTTACTCAAAAGCACAGCCACTATTTTCTAGACATTGTAATACACAACAAATATCTCTATATTCATTCTTCCCCTCTTACCCGGTTCAGGATTGTAGAGAACTGGTACTTACTCTAATAGCATTGGCGCCGAATGGGAACAAGCTCTGAATGGAGTGCCAGTTGGTCAAAGGACACTCTGTGCCACACACACTTGCATTCAGTCATACTGGGCCCAATTACTCTTGAGAAGTAAACTGGCATATGTAACTTAGGGCTGTTGGAGGAAATCTAGTGCAGACGTGTGCAGAACATGCAAACCCTGTGCTGGCAGTGTCCAGTTGAAGATTAGAACACAGGACACAGGAGTGAGGCATCAGTGCTAACCGCTGCACTCCCTGATCAAAGATCACATTGAAACAGATGTTGCCTGCTAGGATGACTACTCACAACTACAATGTTTAACCACTTTCCCAGTGTAAGTGCCAGACTGGATGGACTGGCATCCCGACTGGGGTCAGGAATGATTACTTGCCTGACCGGGAAGCCATGGTGGAAGAAGTCCAAGATTGGAGACACAACCCGATTGGGATGGTCCTCAGTTTCAGTCCCATTCGGGATGATCAAATAATGAAAGGACAAGGTATGAATGGACCTATTGTCCCCCAGCGCGAAAGGTGGCAATGCTCCCTTGGCTGAAACACAGTATGGACACCCGCAGAGTTGCCTAGGTACTGTAGTCTGGAAGGGCAATCCTGCCAAGGTTCTTTGGCACCGAAGGGGGGTGCCATGAAGAATGAAGATCACTATTTTGGATAGCTTCTGCATGACCCAGAAATGCTTGTCCAGGGGAGAATCGGGTGGCAGATGGCGAAAGCTCATGTGGAGGAGTGAAAGGAGATGGAAGAGGAACAGGGGGCTTTAATAACAACAAGTACTGTGTTGGATTGTTGAAGAAATCCTGTGAATGTGACTCTGGGTAGAAAAAAACTTTTATTTATTTATTTATTGGTGGAGATGTGTCTGGTGTTCAGGACTCTGTGGCACCCCCTTTTGGTCACACTGGCTTTCCAAGGAACACTTCACATCCATTTAGAATTATAATTCTCCCATTTTAAAATGAAGTTGTGCTGTACAAATTTCAAGCAAACCTCTGCAATTTTGTGTTATTCTTTTTACTATGAATAAACCATTGCTGTTTTTCATTTTGACTCCACAAAAGGTAATATACATTACTCATTTTTCAGGAGAACATTTAATTCTGAATTCACTACCTGAACACAAGTGTTGATCTACTATGAAACTAATGAAGCTTAAGCTTTCTGGCCTCCTAATCTTGGAGGGGCCACAGAAGTGACTTTAGTACACATTTCTTTAAAGTGTTGGGTGTCTGCTGTATGAGAAGCGGATTTTAAAAAAATAATAAAAATAATATAGTGCAAATCAATGCACAATTAATGTTCTAATAAAATGTAATATGATATAACAAAACTGTATGTGTATATCTTGTTAGAAAAAACAGAAAAAAAAGTTTTTTTTGTAAAATGTGCTTCATGTGTCTACTCATAGGTGTCAGAAATGAAAGATTATACTGACCGTGGTCTTTTCTATGTTTTATTTCATCATTCTATGATACATCATGTAATATATAACATTTCTCTAACTTGCATCTCACCATAACTCGAAAACTATAAGGCACAGGATTTATTTATTTACACCAATGACTCTGACATGTGAGATAACCCAGTACAGCAAGTTTAATCAAAATCTGAGATGTAGTTGATAAATGTTTTAAAAAATGGTAGTGATCAGTCATAGAACAATCCCACTGAAGAAGATAACAGCGGTTACCCAGATCTCATTGCTGGTTGGGAAAGGGCTCCCATAACAGTTTGTGCTTCTGAACCCCATAAATATAGGTCAGTTACTGCCTGAATAGACAATATTCACAGAGAGTTTACATTTAATTCTTTAAGAGTCTTTGTATGTGGTTACCTTTGTCTAATTCTTGCTTAGTTTCCATTATAATATTATATGCACATCAGACTTTACAGATATTGAGTTGCTTGAATTCAATAATTCACTGTGATGCAACAAAAATTTCATGTCATGGGCATGTACATTCATTGCAGTTCATAGCTGTGGTCAAAAACTGAAGGCAAGAATTCAAGCAGTTAGAATGAAACCTTCTCTGCAAACCCAACTGCATCATTTTTTCACATTTTTACTCTTCCACACCCCTGTGTTATTAATGGCTTCAATGTATAAATATAACTGTCTTAACTGTAATTTTAGGGGGAATTGTGAAACATATTGTTACACCCTATACCCACATCACATGCCTCTCATAAAATCCACACACAAGCCATTTATTTTTATTAATGCCTAACATGTGCAAAAGGGAGGCCTAAGATCAGACAGGAGATGGAAATATGAGCAATAAATGTTTTACAGGGAATAGCATTAACACCAGAACTGACATTGGCAGTACACATGAAGAGTAAAAAGAAGCTAAAAGCAAAAAAGTAAACAAAAGATTTAATCTTCCAGACATGTTGCCGCATATGATAGATTACTTGTTGAATGTGGAGGGAAAGAGCAACATAGGATAAAGACAGAGCTCACTAAGGCTTCATTAGAATCAGAACTGCAGCTCAATATGCTGTTGAAAGTGGGTGGGTACTGCAAGGTTTGTGCGCTCTGGAAAGGTGGTACATAGGGGCACTAACAAAGTGTAGAGAAAGTGGAGGCTTGCACACAAAAACACTATTCTTCCTCAGAACAATGGAGGGCAGACTACACAGTATTTGGTGGCGATGCCTGACTCTCATTAAATGGAGGGGATCAGGCCAGAAAGGTCAGGCAGGAATTTAGAACACCTCTGGACTTATAGGTAGCAACACATGGTTCTAAACTAGAATTTTGATTCAAAAAACCGAAACCTGCCAATGCCCATTGCAGCTCAACCCAAACCTTTCCATTCTCAAGGGAGGTTGTACTCAAACCCTCCTGTACCTTTGGCAGTTTGTACTTTTACATTAATTGACATACATCCAGTTTCCATTTTCTGTTGTTGTATATCTGTTTCCTGTTACAAAATACAAATCCTCAGTAAAATATAGACACATATCTCCAAATAGATTTTATCTGCAACTAAGAGTCATGTTTTGAAATCTACACCCAGCCACTAACTGTATTGATTTAGCAAAACAAATTCTTTTGAGCTTCCTCTAACAACCTAGAGATGTACATGTTAGGGTGTACTGATGACCCTAATCTGGTCTGTCATGAGTGAGTGTGTGCCCTGAAGACTGATGCTTCTTCAAGTGCAACTTTTGTGCTTTCCCTATTACCACTGCCTCTTGCATAATTTTACTGGTAAAAGGTGGTAATGGCAAGAAAACAGAACCAAATCTAAAAATAAACAATAACATACCCCCTTCCAAAGAGGACCCTTAACATAGAAAGAAATAAAACTGCCTAAAAATGCACCCCTCAAAAATTAGACATTACTAAATAAAATTAAAATAAAATTAAAATTATTAAATAAAAAATCAAGCTACCTACTGTATTCTGTCTCATCACTAGAGGCTAAGCCAGCAGCAACACATTCAGGTTAAAGTCCCATCCTAGAATGGATGCCGGTCCAACAGATGGTGCTATTAAACACACACACACACACACATATATATATTGTGGTCCATGGCCGGCCAATACCCCCAGGCCGGCAGAGGGAGCCCTCCCTGCGACATGGAGATGCCCCAAATTCCAGGAGGGCATCATGAACTATGGAGTTTTCCTGTAAAGCCCTGCTGGATAACATCGGGACCACCAGGGGTTGCTCCAGGGAGAACTAGGGACTACTATTTGCCCTATGCCCCGGAAGTGCATCCAAATCACATGGACAGGAGGAATGACGTACTTCCGGGGTGAAGAAAAGGACTTTGTATCTGACCCAGAAGTGATAAGGAATCATGGACTGAAGGATGGGAAACAATTCCGGGTCAGGAACTATAAAAGGACTCTGGGAACTCCCAGTCAATGGGCTGAGCTGGGTGGAAGGGTGGCAACGCGTCTGGGAGTGGTGGAGACTTTATTAATTATGTATCGTAGTGATTTAATGAGTATTGTGGATAGGAGGGGTGCTTTGTGCACTGTTGAATAATAATAAAGTCAACATTTGGAGTTTTACCCCGTGTCTGGTGTCTTGGACAAGGGTTCAAAGGAGCGATAGCACCCCCATCTGTCACACGCTATCGCTCCCTTGAACCCTCGGATCAAACATCAGACACCAGTTAAAATTCCCAAAGTTGAAATTATTATAATAATAAAGTGCACAAAGCACCCTCCTCTCCACAATACTCATAAATAATAAACAAATCCACAATAACAATAACCCTCCTCTCTCCTAGGTGCGTTGCCACCCTGCCACCCAGCTCAGCTTGTTTATCTGGGATTTCCCAAAGTCCTTTATACTGTTTAACCCAGAAGTGTTTCATCCCTCAGTCCATGATTCCCCATCACTTCCGGGTTAGATAAAAAGTCCTCTTTTCTTCATCCCAGAAGTATGTTGGTCCTTCTGTCCCCGTGACTATGATGTACTTCCAGATTGAAGTGAACACCCATGTCTCTGGGCCTCCCTGCAGAGTCCCTTTGCAGCCCCCATGGTATTCAGCAGGGCTGTGAAGGAAAACTCCAATATCCATGATGCCCTGCTGGAATTCGGGGCACCTCCATGCTGCCGGAAGGGCTCCATCTAGCGGCGTGTATATATATATATATATATATCAGAGTGTTTCTAAAGCTGCCTGTAGTGAGAAGTCAAGCACACCTTTTATTAGCTAATTTAAAAATGTGTAATTTTGCTTGATTTCTCATCCAATTTCATTATGGCTAACACAGTAGAACACCCTAATACTAAAGCTGCCTGAAAATAACAGTACAGTATGTGTGCTTTTGAACTGTGGGAACAAACTGGAATCTCTAGGTGAAAAGCCTCAAATACATGGTGAGTATGCAATCAAAGCTCCTCACTTACTGTGAAAAAATGCAAAAATCATTCATTTTAAAACATTTGGTTAAATTGTGCAACGTTGCTTGTGTTTGCATATTAGCTCATACCCAAAAACAGCTCTCAGATATAACAAAGCTTAAGGGATGTCTTGATGCATGCTCAATAATCCAGGTAAGGAAATTCTAGAAAGTTGATTCCGTTCATCATTCTTGGATGTTAGATAGATAGATAGATAGATAGATAGATAGATAGATAGATAGATAGATAGATAGATAGATAGATAGATAGATACTTTATTAATCCCAAGGGGAACTTCACATAATCCAGCAGCAGCAACAATATTAATTTAAAGAGTAATAAAATGCAGGTAAAAACGGACAATAATTTTGAATAATGTTAGTGTTTATGCCCCGGGTGGAACTGAAGAGTTGCATAGTGTGGGGGAGGAACGATCTCCTCAGTCTGTCCGGGGAGCAGGACAGTGACAAAAGTCTGTCGCTGAAGCTGCTCCTCTGCCTGGAGATGTCACTGTTCAGTGAATGCAGTGGATTCTCCATGATTGACAGGAGCCTGCTCAGTGCCCATCTCTCTGCCACGGATCTCAAACTGTCCAGCTCCATACCTACAATAGAGCCTGCCTTCCTCACAAGTTTGTCCAGGTGTGAGGCATCCTTCTTCTTTATGCTGCCTCCCCAGCACACCACCGCGTAGAAGAAGGCATTCACCACAACTGTCTGGTAGAACATCTGCAGCATCTTATTGCAGATGTTGAAGGACGCCAACCATAGTCGGCTCTGGCCTTTCTTACACAGAGCATCAGTATTGGCAGTCCAGTCCAATTTATGATCCAGCTGCACTCCCAGGTATTTATAGGTCTGTACCCTCTGCACACAGTCTCCTCTGATGATCACGGGGTCCATGAGGGGCCTGGGCCTCCTAAAATCCACCACCAGTTCCTTGGTCTTGCTGGTGTTCAGTTGTAGGTGGTTTGAGTCGCACCATTTAACAAAGTCCTTGATTAGCTTCCTATACTCCTCCTCCTGCCCACTCCTGATGCAGCCCACAATAGCAGTGTCGTCAGCAAACTTTTGCATGTGGCAGGACTCCGAATTGTATTGGAAGTCTGATGTATATAGGCTGAACAGGACCGGAGAAAGTACAGTCCCCTACAGCACTCCTGTGTTGCTGACCACAATGTCAGAGCTGCAGTTCCCGTGACACACATACTGGGGTCTGTTTGTAAGATAGTCCACAATCCATGCCACCAGGTGTGAATCTACTCCCATCTCAGTCAGCTTGTCCCTAAGGAGCAGAGGTTGGATGGTGCTGAAGGCACTAGAGAAGTCCAAAACATAATTCTTACAGCACCACTGCCTCTGTCCAAGTGGGAGAGGGATCAGTGTAGCATATAGATGATGGCATCCTCCGCTCCCACCTTCTCCTGGTATGCGAACTGCAGAGGGTCGAAGGTGTGGTGGACCTGTGGCCTCAGGTGGTGAAGCAGCAGCCGCTCCATGGTCTTCATCACATGTGATGTCAGAGCAATAGGCTGGAAGTCATTCAGCTCACTAGGATGTGATACCTTTGGGACTGCAGTGATACAAGATGTTTGCGTTTGTAATTTAGGATCTGCGAAATGGATGACGTCACTCGCTCTCTCCGCGTTCGCTCGAGGGGGGATGTAAATAATAACAACAATCACGTGTCCACTCTGGGAAAGTAATAGGGACGTAAACTTATGGCCAACAGATCGATGTCCCTGCAGCAAGTGGAGATTTTAACGTTTACATGTCCAGAGTTGCACCATCTTGTATTGACATAGAGAGTGACACCCCCTCCTTTCTGGTTCCTGCAGGTACTGGGATGTTAGTTGATAGCCACGTTTCACTAAAACGCAGCAAACTGCATTCTCTGTAGATCCTGACATTTTTCACCAGTGCAGCCAGTTTGTCAATCTTATTTGGTAGTGAGTTCACATTTCCCAGGATCACAGAAGGCACCGAAGGTTTGTAGCACCACTTTCTTGCTAGACGCTTCACTTTTACCTTAGCTCCGGCTCTGCTGCCCCGATACCGCCTTCTTACCTCATCAGGTAAATAGGGAACCACACCTGTGTGTGCATTTGTTCTCAGCGCTTGAAGTTGACTACTTGAATAGACGAGTCTCAGTGTGTAAAAATCCATCTCCAAGTAGTAAAAAGTGTCCATGGAACAAGTCCACATAAAAGAAAGTGGTAGGAATTAACAGTGAAATAAAGAAAAATAGAGAAAACGGTAGAAAGATAAAGATAAAGACTTTAAAGATAAAGTCATACACAGAGCTGCTGGAAAGGCTGCCACTCGCGTCGGCGCCTGAGTCATAATAGTTAGTGGAAATGGTTATCATGAAGTCTTGATTTTTACAACCCCACATTTTTGTTCAGCAGTTTCTACTATCAAAATTCATATCCTCAAAGGCAAGGCTGCTTGCAATGGTGTGGACACATTCCTGTCAGAAAATTATTCTTTGGTGCAGTGTTCTATATTCAAGAGATCAGTGCCGAATTGCCACTGTGGAACTGTTTGTTGGATTCTGATTTTGGATAGTGTTTTGGGACTTGTTTATCAAATTACCTTTTAGACAAATGCTCTTTTGAGCATTTTTTTCTTTGTTTTTATCTTTTGCTCAATTTATTTTTTCATTTTTAAAAATATTTTGACTTTCCTCTGCAAGGTAAAGTTTCATGTTTCTGTCTCTTGTAAGGTATTCTGATTTGTATTTTGGGGGCTTTTTCATATTTTTCACTTTTAAAGTAAGCTCCCCTTTTGAACTTGTATAGGTCATAGCTAGCAGATTGTAGTTGGAGACTGACTATTTAAAGATGAGTTTAGTTTTTTTGTATTCTGGGTACTGGATAACAGATTTGAATTGTTACACAAACTCTTTTTTCTTCTTTCAAGGTGACTTTTCATTTTTGTTCTTTGCCTGCTTCCTTAATAAATTCTTTTAATTTTAAAGATTTTAATTTTGTGTTGTCCACTGAAGCCAAATGTTGGTGGTTATGCTCTTCCTTTAAGGACATTATTTTTGCATTTAAAGTATTTAAATGTTCTATATTATTCTAAACACCTGAGCTCCATGTTGGACCTGTACAAGCATTAGTCCCTGCCTTTTTGAGTTTGGAGCCAGGCTCTGTCTAAGACTCAGACTCTGTAAAGTTCTGGTCTGGCCTATGCATTTTGGATACCTGATCACCCTTTAAGTCATTGTCTCCCCCCCCCAAATAAAAAAACATTTTGCCTCCCCACATTAGGCTGGACCACACTTCACAAAGTTTCAGTCCTTTGACACAGGAGTCGCCAACTCCGTTCCTGGAGGATCACCATGGCTGCATGTTTTCATTCTAACCCTTTTTTAAATAAATACCCTGTTTGTGCTGCTAATTAACCTACAGTGAATTCATTTTAATCGACTTGTTTTTTTTAAGATTTGTTCCCCTGAATTTCCTCATCATTCCTCTGAAATGCTTCATTTCTTTCCTTAAATGGCACCCAAACAGAAATAAAATGTCAAGTGAGTGAGCCAGCAGAAGACCAACTAAGTTAATGCCTCAAACTCCAATCAATTTCGCTCCAATCAGCTGCTTAATTAGGTGCCGATTCTTGTCATTAATTAAACAATTCTTTAATTTCTTGGCTTGTTGCTGCTCTCGTGGTGCATTAGCAGAAATTTCCAATATTGTTGATTTTCTCTTTCTAAGAGCACTATTAAAATGTTTTGGGGACCTGAGCAGATCGACATTCCTGAGACCTTCATCTTTATTTATTTTCAGATATTGCATGGTGAACACCACTTGTTTTGGCTCATTTTGTATCTCATTATTGTTTGGCTGCTAATTACGGAAAAAGAAACAATTCAGGGTTCTGAGTCTTCTAGAGCAAGTCAATTAGAATTAGTTCAAAATAAGTTAATTAGCAGCAAAAACAGGCGGCTCACTAAGAAAAGGGTTAGAATGAAAACCTGCAGCTACGGTGGTCTTCTAAGAACAGAGTTGGTGACTCTTGCTCTGACATACCTAGAGACAGAGCACGTCCAAAACAAAACAAGCCCCCCAGCAGCAGCGAATGAGAATTAAAATTGATATATCTATTGACAATACTGTCCAAATACTATCTCTCTATTATAATAAAAAATCTTGGGAAGAGAGATGAGACAAGACTTTCTCGGAGAGACACTTTCACATCCCGCGAGACAAGACTTTGTGCCAAGATATTTAACCATTGCCTGGGGCCGGAAATAAAAGACAAAGAGTAGATGACAAAATAGAACATAATAAAGAATTCAAAAACGTTGGCATGATACACATGCAGAGCAGGTTAGTGATAATGAAAGTACTAAAATTCGAAAGTCTCTCTATCTATCTCAGCGCAAACAAATAGAAATTAGTACTCGGTGAAATAACGGAACAGCAAAAAAGAGATTGAATATATTGTTCGGATTTAAACTTTAAGTCAGAGACTTATAATTTGTCTAATTCGTGTTGCCATCAGGGAAAAGTAGTGTTTCTTCCCAATGAAGAGACCTATCTGCGAGAATTAAAAGATTTGTTGTTTGGTGAAAGTGAAATCCACATACGCTGCCACACTTGGGTTACTGAGTTGCACAAATACACAGGAGACATTATTCAGACACTTCAAACAAACATAAGTCTCTTTCAGGAGTGAATCGAGCTCCATGTTTAGTTGTAGGGGACAGTTCCGTCTCTCAAAAAAAAGAATAGAAAATTTTCCTCTTCATAGTTCATGCCTTGGGAGTGGGATCCCCAACAGGAGCAGAGGACGTCTGGGGGAGAAGAGAGACAAGGCAGTGAGACAAAACGACAGCTGCTGTATAGGCTTTTAAATGTTTGAATCGCAGCACAAAATGCATATCACGCTGCACGGCAGCAGCAGCAACAGCAAGCCAACAACTCATCAAGCAAAGAGGAGGTAAAAAAACTGCATTTGTTTCCCATTGTATCACTGTTTAAGAGGGTGTTTCGGAGGAGCAACCACATCTCCTTGGGGTGTGTTCAGTCCCCCTCTTCACAACGTGAGCGGCAGAGACGCGAAGTGGCTGGCTTGTAGCGCTGGCTGGGGGGGAGTTTGTTGGCAAGCAATTCTCACCAAGAATAAAGAAATTGCTTTTTTACTTTTTATCGGTGTCTGCCTGCTGTTGTTCTCGACTTTCGTCCACACTTCAAAGTGATGATTTACACAATTCTTCTGTTCTTTAATATCCTGTCTTGTGTATGTCCTTTATTTCTTTCCTTATATCATTTAATCACTTTTCCTTATTTCATTTATTTCCTTCCTTTATCATTCATTTCTTTCTTTATATCTTTCTTGAGCTCCTTTATGTCTTGAGCGCTGGCCATTGCGACGATCATTACCTTCAATTCAGATAGATCGTTTTGGTCTTCGTGCTCCGCGGGTGAAGTGGCAAGCCCAGTTAAAGTTGATAATCCTGGCTCATGAGGAGTAGACAATATGGAAGGCAAGGCCATTTTCAGTTTCAATTAATCTTCTCGAATCGACAAGCTATTGTGACCTGAATCACTTGCACATTCACTCCCACTTTTGCTCTCGGCTGGAGACAATGCAGCTGTACCAGTTAATGGGAAATCTGTGCTTTCGCCTGTCTGTTCCAGGTCAGTCTCTGAAAGGCCATACCTTAAACTTGGACTTGATGTCTGTTTAGATATGGATGAAGCTTTAGCTTTCTTTTCCATTTCTTTCTGAACTCCTTTCCTGCAGGTCATGTTTATATATGCTCGCATATCCTGTAATAGAACCTCCTCAAATTGGGTAAATACAGGATACCTTGGGATGATAAAAAAATAAGAGAACAGATAACACCGCTGCTAACTGAGTTCTGCTTCAGACTTCCATCTCCCATAACGGATGAGACCAATAACTTTTATGTCATTTTGATAAAGTAGTTCTATTACAGGTTTATATTAGTTTAATTATTGTATTTGTAATAATAACACTCATCCCAGCGAACAACTAACATAACGGAAACATTACCTGTTGGTTCCCTTTTGATTACAGGATAACCTAACACAAATTTTAAGAGATTAGACCATTTAAAAGCATACATAATATTTTAATTACTATACTAAATTATAACAGATATTTTTATTAATAAAACAAATATTTTCACCAGTATTATTGTCCTTTATGTTACAAATAATGGAATTTCCATATTTTGAATCCTGAATCTTTTTTTAAAGTTTTAATAATTTAAAGAAAACTCTGTAAATCTAAAAAACAGAGGACTATTACAAAAGCACACATAAAGATTTGTTGTAATGTACAGTGGTGTGAATAACTATTTTCCCCCTTCCTGATTTCTTATTCTTTTGCATGTTTGTCACACAAAATGTTTCTGATCATCAAACACATTTAACCATTAGTCAAATATAACACAAGTAAACACAAAATGCAGTTTTTAAATGATGGTTTTATTATTTAGGAGAAAAAATCCAAACCTACATGGCCCTGTGTGAAAAAGTAATTGCCCCCTGAACCTAATAACTGGTTGGGCCACCCTTAGCAGCAATAACTGCAATCAAGCGTTTGCGATAACTTGCAATGAGTCTTTTACAGCGCTCTGGAGGAATTTTGGCCCACTCATCTTTGCAGAATTGTTGTAATTCAGCTTTATTTGAGGGTTTTCTAGCATGAACTGCCTTTTTAAGGTCATTCCATAGCATCTCAATTGGATTCAGGTCAGGACTTTGACTAGGCCACTCCAAAGTCTTCATTTTGTTTTCTTCAGCCATTCAGAGGTGGATTTGCTGGTGTGTTTTGGGTCATTGTCCTGTTGCAGCACCAAAGATCGCTTCAGCTTGAGTTGACGAACAGATGGCCGGACATTCTCCTTCAGGATTTTTTGGTAGACAGTAGAATTCATGGTTCCATCTATCACAGCAAGCCTTCCAGGTCCTGAAGCAGCAAAACAACCCCAGACCATCACACTACCACCACCATATTTTACTGTTGGTATGATGTTCTTTTTCTGACATGCTCATGTTCCTTTTACGCCAGATGTAACGGGACATTTGCCTTCCAAAAAGTTCAACTTTTGTCTCATCAGTCCACAAGGTATTTTCCCAAAAGTCTTGGCAATCATTGAGATGTTTCTTAGCAAAATTGAGACGAGCCCTAATGTTCTTTTTGCTTAACAGTGGTTTGCGTCTCTGCGCTCTTGGGGTAATTTTGGTCGGCCGGCCACTCCTGGGAAGGTTCACCACTGTTCCATGATTTTGCCATTTGTGGATAATGGCTCTCACTGTGGTTCACTGGAGTCCCAAAGCTTTAGAAATGGCTTTATAACCTTTACCAGACTGATAGATCTCAATTACTTCTGTTCTCATTTGTTCCTGAATTTCTTTGGATCTTGGCATGATGTCTAGCTTTTGAGGTGCTTTTGGTCTACTTCTCTGTGTCAGGCAGCTCCTATTTAAGTGATTTCTTGATTGAAACAGGTGTGGCAGTAATCAGGCCTGGGGGTGGCTATGGAAATTGAACTCAGGTGTGATACACCACAGTTAGGTTATTTTTTAACAAGGGGGCAATTACTTTTTCACACAGGGCCATGTAGGTTTGGATTTTTTTCTCCCTAAATAATAAAAACCATCATTTAAAAACTGCATTTTGTATTTACTTGTGTTATATTTGACTAATGGTTAAATGTGTTTAATGATCAGAAACATTTTGGGTGATAAACATGCAAAAGAATAAGAAATCAGGAATGGGCCAAATAGTTTTTCACACCACTGTATCTACAATCTTGGACAATTACGATGAGTATGGTGTTGAACTTTATACTGTCACACTTTCAACAATTCTGGTCATCCTAGGATAGTAACCCAGATAGAACCCAAAAACAAGCTTCTATAAAATGGGGAAAATGGAAAAATGAAAATGAAATCCCATAATAAATAGAATAAGATAATAAACTATGGATGTATAGATGTAGAAAAACATGTAAACTTAACACAGACAGAGCAGGATTTATACCATTTCTCCTGGAACTGTGAGGCAAAAGTACAGATTTCTGTTCCACTATGCCACCATTATTCAAAAACCAGGACATTGAGTAGTATCATCTATCAAATTAAGGGAACAGAACAATGCTGTTCCTTTTTTTTCAAATGGGAACATAATGAAATATATCAATGACTGCCAATGAATTTACAAAGAGGCCTGAATCACAGGTTATCTGTAGCTACTGGGGAGAAAGTTGCCTATACTAAATAGAGGTGACTTTAGTCATGTTCAGTGACACATTGACCATTAGGAATAAACAGTACATAGACATACTTAAGGGTTTTGTTTGACATTTGTTTAGCTTCTTGCACATCCTTTCCTTAGTGTCATGAAGCACTATTAATATTGATTAGAAGCTTTTATAAACATTGAATAGGTGAAAAAAATCAAAACCTTTATATATTTCAAACCGTTCTTCTCTGTCCCACTAGGGTAGATTGTGATTAAGGTTTTTATGTATGTAGATAATCTTTGTGTATATGTAGATAATGACACTGATGATGGTGTCAATATTTTTTTCTGTGGAAATAACCGAACAAAGAATGATATCAAGTCTGGGCATCTTTTGAAAGTGAGTAGCTGTGAGTGGTATTTCAAACAGAGATGCTTTGGACCCTCCGTTGGAGCATGAGTACTGCTTATTCAGGTGTTTAGTGAACAATGGAAACAAAGTATTATTTTTTAAAAGAATATTTCATGTATTACATTGCTGCTTTGCTAGTGCTCACAAATTTACCGATGCTCATTGTCCATTATCAAATTTTCATGACATTTCTGCTTCCTTATTTTCAGTATCTTATCCATTGTTACAGAAACGCTGCCAGTTCAAGGATCTAGCATTTGAAATCTAGGATTTGAAATGCACATTTGGTCATTGTCTGTGTGAAGTCTGTAGATTCTTCCTGTGTCTGTATTGTCTTATCTCTACCATCCCAAGAGACATACAAGTTAAGTTAACTGTTGGCTCTAAATTAGCCCCAGTTTGGGTCTGTGCATGAGTTGGCTCTTGTCTTGTACCCAACAGCACTGAGCTCTGCCACTGCAACCCTGAATTAGATTAAGTGGGTTTGATAATGTTATGTTGTTTAGGAACAGTTAACAGTTCAGATTGGCTGAGGCTTTGTAATTGTTGGGGATGCCAATCCGACCAGCACCATTTAATTAACAAGGATTTAGAACAAGAGGGGTCCCTAGGTATCTTAATTAAAGGGCAAAACAAAATAGCGTTCCATGCACACTAATAATGTAAATGCTGAGAACTGTATTCTTGTCTTTCTCATCAGGCAAAAAGACAAGCTTCCAGATCCCTGTCTACATCTGTCTGTTCCTGGAAGGAGTGGTGTATCCAGTGCCTGGTGGCAGCAGTGCTAGGCATCTTCTCCTGGTGAAGGTTCAACGCTGCAGAGGAAACTAGAGACCTAACTAGTGGCAGTGCCCCCTCCTGACAAGTGGTGGTAGTGCTTGGCCTATCTGAGCACTTAAGACATCTCCATGCATGTATGCATGACGATGTCTATTAGTTACTTATGTCTTGTAATGTACTGAAGCAATAAGTGACAAATGGATTCAATATTTGGAGCCTCTGTTCTATAGTGTTATTGTTGGTGTGTTGTAAGCCTTATTAATACAAAACATTGTCTCTTAAAGTTTTGTTTAATAACAGTGACTAACAGATAGAACTGCAGAATCTCATATTTTAATGTGTTACCTCAGCAACCAATTGTTATGAGAGAAATGCATTATTTAATTAGCTACAGCAATTAAGATACTTATTTTATATAATTTAAAAGAAAAGAAATAAAGATTATTTTAGATACCCTAATGTATCAATATTAAGTTTTAAATCTGTTATAAGTAATTAATGCACCAGTTTTCTATTCACAGATATGTGCAACAAAAGTAAATCAAAAGAGATAAAAACTTATTTTTTGTTTCTGTTTTTTGTACTTATAACAAATTCTTACCTATTCTGTACTATTCATTCCCCTTTTTCTGAACTTTCTTTTTCTCATATGTTAAGCTTACAAGTAATCTGGAGGTAAATTAGGTTTAACAGTGCAAAACAGACATTGCATATCCTTAGTGAGGAAATATTTTACCATTTGTAACTTCAGTAAATGAACAGTACCACCTTGTGGCAACCTTGTTTATATATTATTGTGCTGTTAATTGCCTTTACAATGAAGAATTGATTGATTTTACTGTAATGAATAAAACGTTCATCCATCCATTTACCAAGAACGCTTAATTAACACTGTATTTATAATACTGTAGACAGCTGTTGGTCTCCATATTACAAAAGAGACATACAGTATGCAAGGCTACTGTATATGCTGCTGACACTCAAATTAGTATATTAAAATTTAAATGCTCAATCCACTACACTAGGATTTTGTGACTGTTGCTTTCGCTGTTGCACTGAGTGTAACTTACATTAACAAGAACCATTCCATCTTAAATATCTGAGCAGGGAAGGCATTTTTTCTTTGCTTATTTAAGGGTTTTTTTAAATGAAGGCACTGGCATGTTGACAGAAACCAAAGCATCAGGATTTTTTCTTTTTCACTTTTAATAAAGAATACCTGTATTTATTATGTATGCTCCAGAATCTTACAAAATTGGTGCATGATGTCTGTTATCAAACATAATTAATGCATTTTACAATGTTTGTTTTTTGCTCAGATGCTACTATTATTAGTTTACTGGAGTTCTTATTTTTTAACATGCTACATACAATTGCTCATGTGTAAAACTGTCCTGCCATCATCTGCTGATGGCCTTTGCAAAACACAATAAAACAGGAAACTTTCATTTGACACAGAGTGGCCAACCTGCTCCCTGGCATTTAATTTATGGGGCAGAGTTGGGTGTTGGCTAAAGCTGGGGGTGAACAATACCAAGAAGGTCATCAAGGCCATAGCTTGCAACTTCCTCTTAAATGCCCTGCCCGATTTTCTTGCCCAGTCAGGCCAACAACTGGAAATCAAATCTATGGAAAGCCTTATCAAAGCCATCAAGCAACACTGGGTGGCATTGCAAGTCAAATGCTCAGAACAGTCTCTTAACCACCATAAACTCTAGATGGGATGTGTCACCAAACATAAGCCTATCCGTCGCAAGATGGAACCATCATTTGGACCAAAGGAGAAGCCCTTAACTCCACTGTTACAAGTGCAGGGAGTGGGGCCACACCATACTATACTGCCCTTGCTTCAGTGAGCCAATGAATTGTAGCTGAGCACGAGGAGAGAGGTATTGTTTCACCGCCCATCCCTTGTCCCTTCCCTACACTGGAGTGTTTGCTGCTAATGGGCACAAAGTCATGGCAATAACTGATTCCAGCTGTAATGTTTCTATTTTAGTTCACCAATTCTTGCTCCCACGAAAGTGGGAAATAGCAATGACCAGTCTGACCCGCATTAGTGGGGAAACTCATTGGTACATGTCTGCTTCTTGTATAATCACATATCGGGGTTAACTCATAAGATCAGGGTGGTGGTTATGCACAATCCACCCTGTGATACTGAGGAGAGACTGGTCACAAAGCAAAGAAGTACAAACCATTCCAGGTAAAACACTGGGCCTTATCATAGATGGTGAAAGTCCATCTCAAGCTGTCTCCACGCCGTGTTCTCAACCAATTACACAAGGAGACGTGGCTACTCAGTAAGATGTAGGTGGCATAGTGTCTACTCATTCTGACACATCTATGGAGAAAGAAGCCGAGTTGCTGCAGCCCATCAAAATGCCTTTTGAGGTCCCCACTGATCCTCTAGCATATTTACATTTCCAATTTCAGCAAATTCTGGCTTCCTTTAAGAGGGAGCAGTGGAATGACGATTCCCTCAAGTTTGCCAAGCATGCAGTTATTCTAGCTGATGGACAACACATGTCTCAACCCATGCCACCTGGGCTGCACTTTGTAATAAACATTGATTTGTTATATCATGTAGTGAAACATAAGGGTGAGGTAAGGGCGCTGTTGCTAGTTTCCCAAACCTACCAGCAGCAGGACTGTGAACTAGCTCATGCCCACCTCCTATGCACCCTGAATCTTTTGACCAAAAATAAATGAGGAGGTCCATTATTTTTGTACATCATACCCCGAATGTTAGTTATGACAGATTTCTCAGTAGGATTGTGCTCCTCTGATCCCTGCGCCACTCATCGATATTCCCATTAAGCGTATTAGGGTTGACATAGTAGGACTTGAGCCTTCCGCCCACAGTCATAAATACTGTATATATTAGTGTTGGTGGATTATGATAGCCAGAGGCCATCCTCTTCAGAGCTGCCATTTATAAGAAAATTGCATGAGAACCGGTAGGGGGTCTTTGCGAATGTCAGCATATCCATGAAGTCTTTGCAGACCAGAGAATTCACTTCACCTCAGACACATTCAGGGAGGATGACAAATTGCTCAAAATTAAGCACTTGAAGACCTCAGTATATCATTCTCAAACTGACGGTCTAGTAGAGTGGTTTTATTAAATGCTCCAACAGATACTGCACAAGGTTGTCATCGAGGATGGGAGGAACTGGGATCATTTATAACAGGGGTTCTCAACATTGGTCCTGGGGATCCCCTGTGGTTGCAGGTTTTTGTTCCAACCAGATTCCTAATCAGTGACAACACCTTATAGCACTGATCTCATTTAATTAGCTGGTATTTTTTTTTCTTTTATTCAACATTCAGAAAAGCATAACAGCATGATTTTTACATTTATAAGACATTTATGAATATTTCTGCTTTTGCTCTAAATTTAAATGCTTACCTCTCTTTTTTTATTTCATTATACTTTGCTCTTTCTCTGTGCAGTTTTTCCCTCTTCATTGTATCTTAATAATGACAACTTAAAACAAGCAGAGCAGAAACCCATTCAAACAACACTGAATAATCAAAGGCTGCAACTACTTTAGAGTCAGACCCACTAATTAGTAAATAATAGCTTAATTAAACAATTAGAACACCTAGAAAAGTAGAATGAAAATCAAGATGAAAATACTGTTAAAAAGAAAAAAAATACATAATTCCTATATAACTGCGTGGTACATTTTAATATTTTTTTTTTTTTAGCAAACGTAGTTTTCTAATTAATATATTGTTCCTTAAACACAGAACTTGGGAAATATCAGTTCACTTAATTAGCCCAGGAGTTCAATTAAAAACAAAAGCTGGTTGGAACAAAAACCTGAAGCGACTGGGGGTCCCCAGGACCGACGTTGAGAACCCCTGGTTTATAAGAACACAATTCACACTGCATGTTAGAACAAAAAGTAACCCATGAAGTCCAAGGATAACTGTGGATTCCTTGAGAGAGTCTGCAAATCTGAATAGTGCGGAGAGAGAGATGTTTTCTGTCCAAACTGCTTTTACATCTGTTCTATCTCTGAAAGAGGAAGAATTTCATTGGATTTAGAGGGAATTTACAAGATGAACAGAGCTCATTTTGTCATTAAAAAAGCTAAAGGAGAATGCTATTAACCTGACTGCTATGGAGTGAAGTCACTAGTTCACTTGGTAAAATAGCCTTTTGTTTAGCCCCTAGATAAGCAGCTTTCTACTCTAACAGCCACTACGTAATAACACTAGCAACAGTCTGAAAATAGAAAATTTCAAATTAATTCATTTTAACATAAAATGATATTGCAGGTTCCACCTAATTCAATTCAATATATTCTAATGAAATAAACTAATAAAGGTCTAGTACACTACACACAAATAAAGTTAAAATAAAAGACAAATTTTGTGTAACAAAAATTCAATATACGTGTAGAAATAAATGTGTGTTTGGTACCACAGACAGATTTTTATGAAATGTAGAGGGGTATTGTTTTGGGCATTGAGAGGAAAAATATTGAGCAAGGAAAGATCAATAAATGAATGGCACAAAATGAAAAAGGCAAAAAAAAATATGGTCTGGGAACAGGCTCTGGTTAGTATTGCTAATGAACCCACAATCCAAAAACCAAAGTCAAAAAACCTTGCTGGAAAACCTTGGCCACAAATACAATAAATCACAAGAGAAGCAGAGTTTTTTATTCTGAACTTGAATATTTATCATTATATGCTTCTATCTTACATAGATGCAAAAAGATAACCTACTTGTCCTGTGACCAACAACAAGCATAGTGACCATAAATAATAAGGCTCCTGAAAAAATACAAAACGTGTCATAAAATGATGGGAAAGACATGAACACAATGGTCATAATAACAAAATGAAAGTAATATTAACCAGAAAAGTAAACCAAATCAACAAAAGTTAAATTAAAATTAATTCAAGACAATTAGAAACCTGGATTCATGATAACAACAATAATATAGTTCAATATTATCAATTGGAAAACAATTGCACAAACACAAAATGACAAAAAAAAATAGATTCTCTGAGGATCCCAAACCCATTTTCAGGCTGGCCATTTGTAGAATAACTATTTAAATAACAAGATTTTATTGTTTGTTTTATTTTATATATTGAAATGATGTAAATAGGCAGTATTTTGTCACCACTCAGTGAACCGGGATAAAAGAGATGGAGTTTCCACTTGAATGATGTTGATGTGAAATTAATCACTGGGAAGGTCATGTTTCTAGTAGTATGTGAACACAGCATCAAAAACAAAGCACAATGCAATAATCAAACTTGCAAGTACTTGCTTAGTATATCATGTATTTTAGTACTAATAAAAATATCAATTATCTGCAGGTTTGCAACAGGTACTTTACAATGTAAACCTTTAGCTCGAAATTAGTAAAAGCCAATGGGAGTGAAGGTGGAGCTTGGCCTGAAAATTAGAGCACCAACAATCCTATTACACAATTTAAACACTCTAATAATGTGTAATTGGGCTCAACTTCAGGTTAAAACTACCCAACAAAATGAGGCGGGTTGGAGATATTAGTACAGTATTAATGAGACACAGTAAAGGAGAATTGGTATTCTAATTATTAGATATTATTACTCAGAATTACATATTGCCAGTTCTTTTGCAGGTTCTTTTTTTCCCATGATTATTAGTAAGGCACAGGGCCAGACTGTGAGAATAACAAGCACTGATTTGTATTCAAGTTCTAGCATAAGCAGCTGTAGGCAGCATGCTCAAGGATGAGCGATATAAGAGATCCATTAATTTGTACCTCCATTATAACTATAAACATGCTAACATACAGTACATTAACTGCTACACCACCTATGTTCTACAATTTAGTAATGCTTCACTTGCTTTAAATATTTAAAGGATACAGTGTATGTAAAAAGTATTTGCCCCTTGGATGTTTTCACATTTTATTGTTATACAACTTAATTAGACTGGATTTACTTTGGTTTTTTTAACATTGATCAACAGAAAAAGACTCTGACTTCAATATCAAAATGAAAACAAATATCGGCAAAGTGGTCTAAATTAATTGCAAATATAAAATACAAAATAATTAATTTTAAGTATTTAGCCCCCTCAAGTCAAGTAAAGGTAGATTTACCTTTGGCAGCCGTCACAGCCTTGAGTCTGTGTGCTCAGGTCTTCCCCATTTTTCTTTATAAAATAACTCAAGTTGCTCATGGAGATTGTGGGTGAACAGCCCTTTTCGAGTTCAGACTCAAATTCTCAATTGGATTGACATCTGGATTTTGACATGGCCTAAGTTTGTTTTTAAGCCATTCTTATGTAGCTTTAGCTTTATGCTTTGGGTTGGTGTCTTGCTGGAAAACAAATCTACACCCAAACCAGAAGATTCTTGCAGACCATATCATGTTTTCCTTCAGGATTTCCTGTGTTTTGCTGCATTCATTTTATCCTCTGCCCTCCCAACTGTTCCAGGTTCTGCTGTAGAAAAGCATTCCCACAGCAGGATGCTCACCACCACTGAGCTTCATGATGGAGATGGTCAGTTTTTGGTACTGGGCAGTGTTTGGCCTACTGAATAGTATAATGAAAAAAATGTAAAAATGAATCTCCTAAAAATTTTTAAATGGTAATCTCTGCTACTATTAACAGATACAGTAAAGTAAATACCAAAAGTCTCCAAAATCTTTCCAAAACGAATTATGTTAGATATGTTTTCACTTTTAAGAAGAGCTTTAACCAAATATGTATTAAGTGAAAAGCAAATGGAAAAATTAATTATATAAAAATCTTTTAACACCTTAGTTGTTAAAAGATACACTCCCTTTAAATAGTACATCTGTGGAAGCACCTTTTTCTTTGATGTCAGCTGTAAAATTATTGGAATAGGTCAATTTTACCTTAGCACATGTGGATTTTGCATGTTTAATCCAATCTTCTTTACAGAAAAGTTGAAGTTCTTTCATACTGTAAGGGAATTTCCTGTGACTTATATCTATTATCCCAGATCTATTATTCTTGCAGCTATTTTAAGATTATTGCTAGCCTTTGGGATTAGTTTTCTCTTTATCCTTATTTTTGCAATGTCCTGGTAATGACATACTTCCTCCACTTTTTCTTGATGGCCTTCACAATGGACCATGAACTGTGTAATACTTTCAGAATTAATTTATTTTTCTGTCTTGATCTGTATCTTTCAACTTTATACTGTAGGTTGTAGACAGTAAGACTTTTGGGATCTTTGAAATTACACTTGATGTTATTTTGGAAAAATTAAGTAGGTAGAACTGGCGAACTTTGTTGGGCTGAATGGCCTGTTCTTGTATAGATTGTTCTAATGTTCTAATGTTTCATTTATTTCCTTGTTGACCATAGTTATTTCTGCTCTGTACAACAAGGAAACCCTTAGATAAATCCTACAGGAACAAATTATGCTATTTAGGGCTAATCAGACTCACTTCATCTTAACCTTCAGGGGATGGTTACTGTAAATATTGTACATAATAGACAAGTTGGGAGCATGAGGTGGGAGCACTAACCACATGGCAAACCACCCAGATTGAGATCCAACTGTGGCTATGCAATGGGTGACACCTCAGCACCACACTGAACAATGTGAGTTTTTTTACAGTGGCTGCAACCACCCCCTGAGTTTCCCTGCAAGTTGCAGAAGGATGTAACATAACTTTGTCGATCCCACTTAATCTAAAACAGGATACGTAATTTAGTGATTGAACCTATCCCAACAGCAGCTGGTGCAAGAGAAGAAAAAGTTCTGGCCAATGCATCAGTCCTTTATAGGCCCACTAACACTAAACACACACCTACACACATGCCCTGTTTTGAGTTGAAATTCCATGCAGACTGAATGATTAGACATAGAATTTAAACCTAGTAGATCAGTGCCTTGAGGCAGCAGCACTAATAACTATACTAGCATTCTTCCCTTGATTCAGGAACCATATTTAAAATGGTTAGGTTAATTAATGAACAGTATTCACATTTAGTGTTTGGAAGCATTTACAAAAAATCCTGTTCTACCTTTCAACATAAATGAACAAATCAGCTCAAAGCACAGAGGCCAAGATTTTAATTCTTGAGACTGCAATTACAATATGTTATGTTTATTTATATTCCACACCTTCCTTTCATGCAAGCATCCATCCATCCTTCATTCCATCCATTTTCTTATCACACTTATCCAGGACAGGGTCTCGGGGATGCTGGAGACATTCCTAGCAAGCATAATGCACAAGGCAAGAACAATCTCTAGATAGGGTGCTACTCCATCAAAGGGTGAACACAAATGCACAACACTCATACACACAATCATACACACAAGGGCAAATCTAACAACATCATTTCACTTAACCTGCATGTCTTTGGAGTATGGGAAACAAACTACAGCTTTTATGCGTTTTGGGATGCTGGATTATTTCTTTTGTGTTATTCTTTTTTCTTTTTGGCATTGTCAAAAGAATATGATCTTTCTGGCACGTTTATGGGGACTAAGAGGGAAGTGGGAATAGGATGTAAGAAAAGCAAACAGAATCATGTGCCTGTCTGTTTCCTCCACAGTCCAGAAACTGTTGACTGGGAGGAAGAACAAAGAACAATGTGACCTCAACATCACACTGTTCACATCTCTGCATCTGGCTATGCCCAGTTGTCTGTCCCTTTAAACACTTATTAAAGGTTCAGTGGTCTGATATGATTTGTATTGATTTCAGCCTTTACATTAACAAAAGATGAAAATCTAAGAAAGGTGTGTGCAATTTTCATATCTACTGTACTAAAATATTTTCTTACTTTTATTTATGCTACCAGGTCCTTAAACCATTCAAAAGGCAACAAAAAAGAAAAGAGAAAATTTTAGTCATAAAGCTGTCCTTCATTGGACACTTCATACTCATGGGCTTTATGCACTGGCTGTAACTAGAGTCAGTGAATACCGTAAAAAATGTCTTGAGATAGATATGAATCAAATAGCACTCAGGCAAAAGATAAAATATTCAAAAACTAACAGTTTGTCTTTTGTTGTCACATTCCTAAGATTGTCTCCTTTTGGTGTGTAGGCACTAGTTGTGGTATGTGGGTACACAGCAACTAGCTACTTCCACTTTTTACTATTGTAAAAGTACAACCTCTTCCAAATGCATAGCTTATCACATATCAGGATCATATTTTGCAAATGTTTTATTTTATTTTAATTTATTGCTGTAACAACATCATTAGTGGTAAATTTGATTTGGTGAAAACTGATAATTAAACATTAGTACAAACATATAGCATGAGGGCAATGATAGTCATCATTTGCAAACATCCCTCAAATAACCGATTTAACAAAAACAAACCTAGAACTACTAACTAAATTATTATAAAGAATCTTGCAGTCTGCAGTACTGACTACTTAGCTTCTTCTTTTGCTTAGCTTTAAACGTACAATGTAGATATCTCTCATCAATATATATTTTGTTTCAGTACACGTAGAACAAAAGGGTGATGAGAGTTTCTGGTGTTTCTTAGAGCAAGATTCTATTGAATTATTGACACACTCATCTGAGGGACATCAAATGCAATTGCATTAGCCTGATCCAGTCCTAGTGTATAATATCTCACAAGAAGGAACTATTAATTGAATCACAAGCTCAGTACATTTTGATTTGTTCTGGTGTAGAATTAATTGTATAATCTTAGCTAGTTTGAAGATATACTTAACTATTTTCGCTATTATGGTTTACTTAAATGCTAAAAATACTATATTATTATTTATTGATCATTTTTCTGATGCTCAATTATTCAAATGAATGCAGCATTAACAAAAGCACAAAAACAGGCTCTACATTGTTTCTGTACCTTTGGTAACACTTACGTATACAGAGATTGATTCTGGTCTAGAAGTAGATGCACATGAGAGTAAGATGGTTGTATTAGCGTTCACACATTACACACACATGACCCCCAGCCCTGAACTACATTACCCCTAGGAAACCAGTATAGGCGCTGACTAACTGCTGACGTATAATCAAAGCAGTTGGGTTAGAAAATGCATACTGTATATATTTCACTTACAGCTGCCTGGTTATACACATGTTACAAAAAAAGCTCACAAGAATGATGTTAGCTACTTATTCCCAATTGCTTTTTCACTGACAGTCAGCTAACTCATACAACTTATGTTTCCCAGTTACTTATTTTATGGTAACAGGAAGATACAACATATACTGCACAAGCTATACAGAATATTGATTTCAGTTATTAAAATTGATCAAAAATCCAAAAAACAAACATTCAGTTAAATGGGCACTCTAAAGGACTAAATTGTATTGAGCTACATACTTAAAAATTCAAAGTTTTTGAGGAAGGACAGATTTGTCTTTTTAAATAGCTTCAGACTGCTGCCATTTTGACTTTTAAATTTTAGTTTGCTGTGTCTATGCATCCTATGCTGTGCCGGTGTGAGGATTATAATTACCGTGTTAATAAGAATTACTTATGAACGCTTTGAAATCATTGCAAGTTGTGAAACTTTTTTGGGGTCTGGACCCCCCACCTCCATTTTTGTACCTTTGGACCTGAAAAAACAGTAATTTTAGGTCATTATTAACCATATTTTGTGCAGGAAATTACACCGTTTTGAAAAAGAGTAAACCAATAAGCGTCATTAGCAAAAATGGTCAGAAGGACTTAAAGTTATGCATGCCACATTAACTGACTCATGGGGTCCATCCCCTAATGGAATACAAGGGGTCAAAATTGCTCCTTTTCACAAAAGTTTGAAAAAATGGGAGTCACTAACATAGGTATGTGGTGTGTTGTTTTATGCTATTTAAATATTCCTGATCATGAATAGGATATTTTTCATATTTGATTTTTTTCTAGTGGTCCTAGTCCTCTAAAGGCCACTCCCAGCAGGTTAAAAACACTGCTGTGTGAAATAACACCTACCACATTTATATATTGATATACAGTGCATCCGGAAAGTATTCACAGCGCATCACTTTTTCCACATTTTGTTATGTTACAGCCTTATTCCAAAATGGATTCAATTAATTTTTTTCCTCAAAATTCTACACACAACACCCCATAATGACAAAGTGAAAAAGTTTACTTCAGATTTTTGCAAATTTATTAAGAATAAAAAAACTGAGAAAGCACATGTACATAAGTATTCACAGCCTTTGCCATGAAGCTCAAAATTGAGCTCAGGTGCATCCTGTTTTCCCTGATCATCCTTGAGATGTTTCTGCAGCTTAATTGGAGTCCACCTGTGGTAAATTCAGTTGATTGGACATGATTTGGAAAGGCACACACCTGTCTATATAAGGTCCCACAGTTGACAGTTCATGTCAGAGCACAAACCAAGCATAAAGTCAAAGGAATTGTCTCGAGGCACAAATCTGGGGAAGGTTACAGAAAAAATTCTGCTGCTTTGAAGGTCCCAATGAACACAGTGGCCTCCATCATCCGTAAGTGGAAGAAGTTTGAAACCACCAGGACTCTTCCTAGAGCTGGCCGGCCATCTAAACTGAGCGATTGGGGGAGAAGGGCCTTAGTCAGGGAGGTGACCAAGAACCCGATGGTCACTCTGTCAGAGCTCCAGAGGTCCTCTGTGGAGAGAGGAGAACCTTCCAGAAGGACAACCATCTCTGCAGCAACCTACCAATCAGGCCTGTATGGTAGAGTGGCCAGACGGAAGCCACTCTTTAGTAAAAGGCACATGGCAGCCCGCCTGGAGTTTGCCAAAAGGCACCTGAAGGACCTCAGACCATGAGAAACAAAATTCTCTGGTCTGATGAGACAAAGATTGAACTCTTTGGTGTGAATGCCAGACATCACGTTTGGAGGAAACCAGGCACCGCTCATCACCAGGCCGATACTAACCCTACAGTTAAGCATGATGGTGGTAGCATCATGCAGTGGGGATGTTTTTCAGTGGCAGGAACTGGGAGACTAGTCAGGATAAAGGGAAAGATGACTGCAGCAATGTACAGAGACATCCTGGATGAAAACCTGCTCCAGAGTGCTCTTGACCTCAGACTGGGGCAACGGTTCATCTTTCAGCAGGACAACGAACCTAAGCACACAGCCAAGATATCAAAGGAGTGGCTTCAGGACAACTCTGTGAATGTCCTTGAGTTGCCCAGCCAGAGCCCAGACTTGAATCCGATTGAACATCTCTGGAGATATCTTAAAATGGCTGTGCACCGACACTTCCCATCCAACCTGATGGAGCTTGAGAGGTGCTGCAAAGAGGAATGGGTGAAACTGGCCAAAGATAGGTGTGCCAAGCTTGTGGCATCATATTCAAAAAGACTTGAGGCTGTAATTGCTGCCAAAGGTGCATCGACAAAGTATTGAGCAAAGGCTGTGAATACTTATGTACATGTGATTTCTCAGTTTTTTTATCTATACTAATAAAAGGCAAAGCCCTCACTCACGCACTCACTGACTGACTCACTCACTCACTCACTCACTCACTTACTCATCACTAATTCTCCAACTTCCCGTGTAGGTAGAAGGCTGAAATTTGGCAGGCTCATTCCTTACAGCTTACTTACAAAAGCTGGGCAGGTTTCATTTTGAAATTCTACGCGTAATGGTCATAACTGAAACGTATTTTTCTCCATATACTGTAATGGACTTCAGCTTGATGGCCGTAGAGGGCGGAGTTGTGTCTTACATCATCACGCCTCTCACGTAATCACGTGAACTGACACAGTACGTAGAAAACAAGGAAGAGCTCCAAAGCTTATTCATAAATGCAGCTACTGCGGAAACAAAGCACGGTGTAAACCGTAAGTTTAAATGAAGTTTGTCATGCCTTCGACGAATACTTCATTCGTGAGGTACAACTTTAATGAGAAGACACGAGGTATAAACGAGACTTTGGATCACTTTGTAACGGAGTTGAATTTGCTGTAGTGAGAAACTTTTAACTACAAAAGGTTGCCATTGATTTGTGGCAAGATTGCTTTTCTCCTGGACAACTATACGTTGCATTCTCAAGAGTGAGCTCGCGAAGCTTCGTCATATTACAACCGGAGTGCAGCCAGAAACTTTTAAGTGCCAGGTCTTAGCTAACATTAAATAAAGCAGTGGACATCGCAACATCACACAAGAGCAGCTCACGTGAACTGCCTGAACACAGTACAAGTGATCACTTCCATGCATCAAACCTGTTCAAAAAACGCATTACACAATTGACAAGGTGATGGCTTTATATGTCGTTCGTTTATAAAACAGCGGAGAAGCTGTGTAAAGGCTGTTTCACAAAAAACCAGCGGAGCGTCTTATATGAGCAGGCAGTCAGCTAAAGAAAG
Source organism: Polypterus senegalus (assembly GCF_016835505.1). Taxonomy (NCBI): domain Eukaryota; kingdom Metazoa; phylum Chordata; class Cladistia; order Polypteriformes; family Polypteridae; genus Polypterus; species Polypterus senegalus. The sequence goes on from NC_053164.1 coordinate 148,892,738, forward strand.
GAATCAATAAATATCTATATAATCGTAATAAACGAGCAAAAAATAACGCATACAAGCCGCGGATTACATAAAGGAACTGGGTACCTGAACAGTAAAGTAGTTATACAAAATAACTATAAGAATTGTAATAAACGAACAATAAAACAGTACAGAACCGTGAAGCAAGGAGAAACGATGTCCTTATATGTCCAGGAGGAAAGCAATGTTGCCTCAAATCAATGGCAAACTTTTGTAGGGTGTGTCCCTGAGACTTATTAATTGTCATCGTGAAGCAGAACCTTACTGGAAATTTGAGGCATTTCAATTGAAATGGGAGATCAGAGGGTATAACGGTGATGCCAGGAATACATTCAGAGTGTGGCGCTCTGCTGTTTTTTTGTGTAGCTGCCTTCACACAGCCTCTCCGCTGCTTTATAAACGAACGCCATATAAAGCCATCACCTTGTCAATTGTGTAATGCGTTTTTTGAATGGGTTTGATGCATTGAAGTGATCACTCATACTGCGTTCAGTAAGTTCACGTGAGCTGTTCTCTTGTGTGATGTTGCGATGTCCATGGCTTAATTTAATGTTAGCTAAGACCCGGCACTTAAAAGTTTCTGGCTGCACTCCGGTTGTAATATGACGAAGCTGCACGAGCTCACTTTTGAGAATGCAAGTATAGTTGTCCAGGAGAAAAGCAATCTTGCCTGAAATCAATGGCATCGTTCTGTAGGGTCTGTCCCTGAGACTTATTACTTGTCATCGCGCAGCAGAGCCTTACTGGAAATTGGAGGCATCTGAACTAAAATGGGGGTGCGAGGGTAAAATGAATCGGGAAGCGCTGATGAATGTAATCGGTGTACCAGGAAATCATGCATTGACAGAAGTTCCCCTTTGTTTGGAATGCAAAGTGTGATTAAATGCATTATTTTTTAACGCTTTATGGAGCACATGCATCAAAGCTTCTCAGCTGTGCTTGTGCTAAGAAAAGGAAACATTTTAAAAATAACGTAACACGATTGTCAATGTAACCTTTTGTAAGTAGTGCCTGGAGGATTCAGTGTGGAGAAACTCTAGAGACAGCGTGTGTATTAACTTGTGGATTTTTCTGTGAGTATTTGGTGGCAGCATCACAAAGTTGGTTCCTCAAGACGGCGTTAGCTGCAGAGCTCAGCTCACAGCGAAATGAGGTGAATGGGAGGGGAGATGATGACGTGACTCCCCCACCCGCCTTAATTGTCAATCCCCCACAAACACATTCTCTCGGAATTTGCATAAGCACAGCCCTTGACCTGCAATTTTAACTTAGTTACAAAGTGATGAAAACTCTCGTTTATATCCTGCGTCCTCTCATTAAACTTGTATCCCGCATAATCCGTGTTTCCGAAGTAGCAGCACTCATGAATATGGTTGTATATGTCACTCACTGGGTTCTTATTGTTTCGCTGCCTTCTCAATTATATAATGCATGTTTTCTTCAGCGCTTTTTGGAGCTCTTCCTGGTTTTCTACGTACTGCGTTGATAGTCAGTTCACGTGATTACGTGGGAGGCGTGATGATGTCACACGAAACTCCGCCCCCCACGGCTTTCAAGCTCAACTCCATTACAGTATATGGAGAAAAATAGCTTCCAGTTATGACCATTACGCGTACAATTTCGAAATGAAAACTGCCCAACTTTTGTAAGGAAGCTGTAAGGAATGAGCCTGCCAAATTTCAGCCTTCCACCCACACGGGAAGTTGGAGAATTAGTGATGAGTCAGTGAGTGAGTGAGTCAGTGAGGGCTTTGCCTTTTATTAGTATAGATAAATATATATATATATATACAGTATATATATATACACACACCCCAATCTACATACTCTCAAATAAGCAAACCAGACACCGTGCATCGCCTCTAGCGCAGACGTCCAAGATTCGATTTCTGAGACGGGGTGCAGTGAGTGTGTACTGCCTGATGAGCCCAGAATTAGGGTGAAACACGTGCCGTGTACTGTTTGCATTATTTGACAGTAAAACTATTTCAATATATTCAATATATATATATCAGCGCTTCCCGATTCATTTTACCCTCGCTCCCCCTTGGTTTGAGAAGAAGTATGAAAAAAATATCAGGTTAACACAGAAAAACAGATCACCAATTGAAGCTTTATGAATAATGGATACTTTATTCGCCATCAATAATTGTTTTGGTAAAGCCATGCTCAGTGTAATCCTCCTTCCATGTTATAATTTTTCCGTGACTAGCCATGATTAAATGAACGGTAATAAAGTAAGAGCGAAACGACGGTGACTTATTCAGGCAGGCGACAGCTCAATAGCTTGAATTTGGATATAAGTAGGTTCTATTTAGTCACCAGAAATATCTTTGGTAGGAATGGAAGTTGAATTTAGTCTTTAAATTTCTATGGTGAAGAAAAATGTATGCAATGATGACTAAATTTAACTTACATTCCTACTAAACATATTTCTGTCGACCAAATAAAAATTACTTATATTTAAAATTTAAATAGAACTTGAACAGATTTGATAGTTCATAATGCCCACGTAGCACTAAGTGGACGTAAGAGCAGGAGTCATCTCTTTTAACAAGCAGCATATTGCACTGATACAAAATAGCCTGCCCATTTAATTATTTAAGAATGGATAGATAAATTAAAATTTTCTACAAATAATGTTTTTAATTTTTCTTCCTCGATGGATTCTGGCACCCCCAGCAACAGCTGTTCGCACCCCAAAGGAGATATATATATATATATATAGATATAGATATAGATATAGATATATAGATATATAGATAGATAGATATAGATATATAGATTATATAGATAGATAGATATATACATATAGATAGATATATCGATAGATATAGATATAGATAGAGATAGATATATAGAGATATAGATATATATATATGTGTATGTATATGTGTGTGTGTATATATGTAAATCTGTATGTATGTATGTATGTATGTATATATATATATATATATATATATATATATATATATATATATATATATATATATATGCCAGCAACACTCATGACAATGACAAAACAATTACATTATCAATCATGTTACGTTATTATTAAAATGTTTCCTTTTCTTTTTCATTACTTCTTTAACACGCTACTTCTCCTCTGCAAACCGCGGGTATTTTGCTATATATGTTGTCACACACGCGCGCATAGGAGGCAGCTAAAGGGCTCGAGTGAAGGCAGTTCTAAGGCATGCCGGGATGTGGCTGAGTGCACTAACTCTCTTTCTCACTTCCCTGTAGACCAAGTCCGGGAGGCTCCACCTGGCTCTCTTGACGTCACTTCTGGGACCGAGCCAATGGAGACAGACCTTACCAGCTCCGGCCCCCCTGATGTCACATCTGGGCCTGATCCAATGAATGATGAACACGTGCCCGATCCTTATGACCTCACTTCCTGTCTCCCCCTTTAAAAGCCTCCCCTTTTCCCTTCTCTGACAGTCTTGTTTTGGACTCTGTTGTAAGCACTTCAGTGCTGGTATTTTGAAGAAAAAACGACTTTTGCAGCCAGGATACCAAATTACATGGGTGGCTGCCCCAAACCTTTATCTGTCTTTGTCTCGTTTTGTGACAGTGGCGTAGTCGGCAGGATGGAGAAGTCCCAGAAGAGAAAGGGACAGGATCTGCAATACACCCAGGTGGGAGCGTATGCGGGGCGGGGAGGGTGCCCCGCCCCGTGGTTCGGCGAGACCCGGTGCGGGCTCCGCTCCCGGCACGCAGAACTAGGCCATCTAGAGAGGCCAGGGAGTGTGCGGGTGGGGCTCACAGAGTTGGGCTGCCCTGGAGGGGGGAGGCAAGAGGGACTCAGTATGCTCTCTTGGGGGAGAGTGCCTGCCCCCCAGTGAAACCACAGCCCCATTTACCACCTAGGGGTGCCCCAGACTGGCAGGTGAGTGAAATAACAAAATGGAGGTTGGACCCTGAGCAGCCGACCAGTAAACAAGCCTGGTCCTTATGGGCAAAGGTATGGCAGTGGCTGCGGTCGTTAGAAAACAAGCCCTACCAGGTAATAGAGCAGGTAGCTTGCTATCTGCTCCTGAAAGCGCTTCCCCATGGCTTCACCCAGCCGGTCTGGGGCGAGCAGTTTACGAACATGTCAGGGCTCATAGAGCTTCTGGAAACACAGAGGGCGGCCTCACACTCTGGGAGAGCAGAACCGTCCTTCTGTCAAACTCAGCCGGGGTACGTCCCAAGACCTAGCCCCTCCCTGTACAGCCCGGAGCTCGTATCGGCTCGTATCGTATCGCTTGGAGACGAGGAGGAATACAGGTGGAGGGGAGGAGGGGTTGGTGTGCTCTGACAAACCCGCTGACGGTCCCGCATACAGACGTGGTGATCGTTAACGGGTTTAAAACTTCCGCTCTGCTCGATTCGGCAGCAACATTTCCATTGTTGCCTGCCGTTTTGTGCTACCGCGACAATGGCTAAAGTTCAAGACCAGTATAACCTGTGTCCACGGGAAACCGCTGGTACAGGACCGCCGCTTGTGTCATCAGCTACGGAGGATCAGTCCAGAAAGTAACCGTGGCAATCCTTCCTGATCCTCCACACCCGGTGATACTGGGGTGCGACTGGTCTGAAATTAAAAGCAGTGAGACACATACCACTCCCGGGGTTAAGTTGTGCCTCGTTATGGACGGAGATGAACCGTCTCAAGCAGCCTCGACGCCGTGTAATCAGCCAGCAGAGAGAGAAGCAGCCGTCCTGGGTGACGGGCAACTCCCGGGCCGTCGCAGGCTGATATGTCATCCACCAATGCCGCGGCGGAGCGGGAGGAAACCACGCCCATTGAGGTCGGCGCTGACCCTCTCTCCGTGTTGCGGTTTCAATTTAAAAGGACGCCGGCTTCTTTTAGAAGGGAGCAATGGAACGACGACTCCCTGAAGTTTGTAAAAATGCAGTGGTCCTTGTCAATGGCCAGCGACTATCAGTCGATGCCACAGGGCCCCTACTTTGTGTTAGATAATGACCTCCTTTACCTTGTAGCAATGCATGACGGGCAGGAGACGAGGCTGCTGCTAGTGCCGCGTACCTTCCGCGGCAGGTCTGCGAGCTAGCACACGCCCACCTCCTAGGTGGCCACCTGGGCACCAAAAACTCTGGAGCGGATCAAGCTCCGCTTCTACTGGCCAGGAATTAATGAGGAGGTTCGCCGCTTTGCTTCCTGCCCGGAGTGTCAACTGCGACAAATTCCTAGGAGGGACCGTGCTCCTCTTGTTCCTATTCCCTTGATTGACGTTCCCTTCCACAGAATCGGGTCGACCTGGTGGGACCCTAGAGCCCTCAGCCCGAGGACACAAGTACATTTTAGTCCTCGTGGATTATGCTACACGATACCCGAAGCTGTTCCATTGCGCCAGCTACCTCTAAAGCCATCGCGACGGAATTACTAGGGTATTGCGCGTGGGGATCCCCAAAGAAGTCTTGACAGACCAGGGGACCCCTTCACCTCGGAAACGTTCAAGGAGACTGCCAGATTACTGAAAATAAAGCATTTAAAGACCTCGTGTATCATCCTCAAACCGGGATTAGTAGAGAGGTTTAATCAAACTCTCAAGCAAATGCTGCGTAAGGTGGTCAGCGAGGATGGAAGGAACTGGGATCAGCTCCTCCCCTCGTCCTTTTGCCTATCGGAAGTCCCACAAGCCTCCACGGGTTCTCCCCTTTGAACTACTGTATGGGCGACAACCTCGGGCATATTAGATATTTTGAAAGAAGGCTGGGAAGAAGAGGCTCTTCCCTCACAAATATACTAGAGTATATCGCAGTTACGCGATAGATTTGGAAAGATTCGCCTGTCCTTAAAAGTCACATGGAGGAGGCTCAAGCAGCACAGGCCCGTACTACAACCGCGCACGTCTCTTCGGGAGTTCCGCCCGGAGATCGGGTCATGGTCCTAGTGCCTACCTCCCACTCTAAGTTGCTTGCCCACTGGCAGGGCCCCTACGGTTAAGGAGAGGAAGGGACTGGTCGACTATTTGGTGAGTCAACCCAATCGCCGGCCAAAGGAGCGGTTTATCATGTGAACCTGCTGAAACCGTGGAAGGACAGGGACCCTGATCCCTCCTCCGCCAGCCCCGCCACTCTTCGCCACACACACGACCTTAACTTCGGCACGGACTTGAGACCCAGACAACGGCAGGAGCTGGGAAACAGTTATCCGGACCGCTCGAGAGGTAGTCAGTGAACACCCGGAAGGACCTCTCTGATTGAGCACAACATTGTGACAGAGCCCGGGTTGTTGTCGAGAACGCCTGCACGCCTTCCCGAGGCAAAAAGGCTGAAGTGGAGCTTGAGATCAAGCGCATGCTGGAACTAGGTGTAATTGAGGAAAGTTATAGTCCCTGGTCCAGCCCCATTGTGCTCGTCGGTAAGCCTGACGGGAGTTGGAGGTTCTGCAATGACTTCCGTCGGCTTAATCAAGTCTCCCAATTTGATGCCTATCCAATGCCACGCGTGGACGACCTCCTCGAGAGGCTTGGACAGGCTCAATACCTGACCACACTTGACATGACAAAGGGTACTGGCAGGTTCCTTTAACGGACTCCAAGGAAAAACGCGTTTTAGTACCCCTAGCGGACACTGGCAGTATCGTGTCCTTCCATTTGGGTTACACGGGCTCCAGCAACCTTCAGCGCCTGGTGGACAAAGTGCTAAAGCCTCATAACTCATATAGTGCTGCCTACCTGGATGACGTGGTCATCTATTCCAGCACATGGAAGGAACACCTACAGCATGTCCAAGCTGTATTACGGACACTTGGTGAGGCCGGGCTCCGGATTAATCCCAGAAATGTTTCTTTGGATTATGCAAGGCCAAATATTTAGGCTACCTGGTGGGTTGGGGTACCGTAAGGCCACAGTGCTCCAAAATTGATGCCATTCTGAAATGGCCCGTCCATGACCAAGCGGCAGGTCCAAGCCTTTCGGTTAGCGGGTACTACCGCCGGTTTGTACCCGGTTTTCGGAGAGAGGCGCCTTGACTGATTTAACAAAGAAGAGGGCCCCGAACATTGTGGTATGGACTGAAAACAGGCACTGCATTTGGTGACTTGAAGCAGGCCCTTACGTCCGCACCTATTTTGATGGCACCTAACTTTTCTTTGCCTTTCATCCTCCAGACGGACGCTTCGGACACAGGCCTGGGCGCCGTGCTGAGCCAAAGTGTCGATGGTGTGGAACACCCGTCATGTTCCTGAGCCGGAAACTGTTGGACCGGGAGACCAGGTATGCAGCGGTGGAGAGGGAGGCTCTGGCGATTAAATGGGCGATCACTCAGCTGAGGTACTACCTGTTGGGCCGGGAATTCACCCTTGTCACGGACCATGCACCTCTACAGTGGATGGCCCTGCACAAGGAGTCGAATCCGCGGGTCACCCGGTGGTTTCTTGACCTGCAGCCATACAAGTTTTCGCCGTTCATCGTCGGGTGCTCTCCATGCCAACGCTGATGCTCTTCTGGGTTCACGACCTCTCGGTTAGGGTCGCCCGACCCGACGGGTCTGGGCTAAGGGGGGGGCCTTGTCACACACGCACGCATGGGAGGCAGCTAAAGGGCTCGAGTGAAGGCAGTTCTGAGGCATGCCGGGATGTGGCAGAGTGCACTAACTCTCTTTCTCACTTCCCTGTAGACCAACCGGGAGGTTCCACCTGTCTCTTGACGTCACTTCTGGGACCGAGCCAATGGAGACAGACCTTGCCAGCTCCGCCCCTGATGTCACATCGGGCCTGATCCAATGAATGATGAACACGTGCCCGATCCTTATGACCTCACTTCCTGTCTCCCCCTTTAAAAGCCTCCCCTTTTCCCTTCTCTGACAGTCTTGTTTTGGACTCTGTTGTAAGCACTTCAGTGCTGGTATTTTGAAGAAAAAACGACTTTTGCAGCCAGGATACCAAATTACATGGGTGGCTGCCCCAAACCTTTATCTGTCTTTGTCTCGTTTTGTGACAATGTATATGTGTATATATATATATGTGTATATGTATATATATATATGTATATGTATATATATATATGTATATGTATATATATGCATATATATGTGTATATATGTGTGTGTGTGTGTATATAAAAATATATAAATATATATATATGCCAGCAACACTCATGACAATGACAAAACAATTACATTGTCAATCATGTTACGTTATTATTTAAATGTTTCCTTTTCTTTTTCATTACTTCTTTAACACACTACTTCTCCGCTGCGAAGTGCGGGTATTTTGCTAGTCTATACTAATAAAAAGCAAAGCCCACACTCACTCCCTCACTCATCACTAATTCTCCAACTTCCCGTGTATTGTTCTCAACATACTTATGGGCCATATTGAAGTTTCCAATGTCACTAATTCTTCAACTTCCCGTGTAGGTAGAAGGCTGAAATTTGGCAGGTTCATTCCTTACAGCTTACTTACAAAAGTTAAGCAGGTTTCATTTCAAAATTCTACACGTAACGGTCATAACGGTCAACAACGTCCGCCATGTTGAACTTTCTTATTCATGGCCCCATCTTCACGAAATTTGGTAGGCGGCTTCCCTGCGCTAACCGAAACCAATGTACGTACTTATTTCGGTGGTATGACGCCACTGTCAGCCGCCATATTGAACTTTTCAACGTCACTAATTCTCCAACTTCCTGTGTAGGTAGAAGGTTGAAATTTGGTTCTTATTTTGGTGGTATGATGCCACTGTCGGCCGCCATATTGAATTTTTCAACGGTCTTTGTTACTTATGGGCCCATCTTCAAGAAATTTGGTACGCGGGTTCCCAACGCTAACTGAATCCTACTTACGTATATATATCGCCCATAGCTTGCAGCTCGGTCACCGTGTGAGGCGGCGTTGGGTCCCCCATCCCAACGTCTCCCACATTGGCTGCCTGCCTATATAAGGCCGTCCGTCGCTCCAGTCTCTACATTCCCTTCCTTGCTTCGCCAAGGGATTCACGTCTCCCTGCTGATAACTACAGCCTTTTTATTTAATCCACGGCTTCTCCGCTGTTTAATTGTTCATTTATTACAATTATAGTTATTTTTTAGGTATTTCAGACTTACTTTACATTGTTCAGGTACCCATTTCCTTTACCATTCCAACTGTACCCCCATTAACATGTCTATCGAGGTGATCACCATCGATCAAAGAACTGTCACTTACCGAGTGGTTTCCATGCCCAGAGATGGCACCTGCCTTTTCCATTCTCTTTGTTACATATTGCACGGCCATATCAGGCTCACTCTTGATAACCGGAGGAACATTGTGTCTTATGTATTGAATGACTGGGACAGGTTCAAGGTGTGTACTGATGATGGTACAGGAGATAATTATACTACACAGGAGCACTATAAGAGTGAAATGCTTAAGCCCTTTACCTATTCATCTGCATGTGAGTTGATGAATGCTACTGAATTGTTCGGTTGTCGCTTTCAAGTGTACTGAAATGTCCAAATATTTTACACCTTTCGACAACCGCCAATGCCTCTTAAACATCTTAGATTGACAGGTGACGATTTCAGTAGTGGACACTTTGATGTTTATGAATGTTTAAACTCTCAAAAGCTGGATGTGAAGTTATCGATGAAACCGGTTGTATACTTACAACGCTTTACAGATGCCAAATGTCTCTTCAACACAAGTCCTACAAATACTGTCGTAATTGAAACAAACCATGAAACTCAAACCGATTATGACAGCAGCAATCCAAGCTGTGAGATTTGAAACAAGATTACTGTTCACATGGCCAACTGTACGTTGCATGCTCAAGAGTAAGCTCAGCGCACAGCTTGGTCATATTACAACCAGAGGGCCGAACTCACAATGTGGTATACAAAGAGATCCTTAACAAATAATTACTGGTATATTTTCCCTCAGTTCAAAAAGGTTTAATTTTCTTCTTAATAAAAATTTTAAGGCAGTACTTTGCCGCTGCGAAGTGTGGGTATTTTGCTAGTTTTTAATAAATTTGCAAAAACCTCAAGTAAACTTTTTTCACGTTGTTATTATGGGGTGTTGTGTGTAGAATTCAGAGGAAAAAAATGAATTTAATCCATTTTGGAATAAGGCTGTAATATAACAAAATGTGGAAAAATTGATACGCTGTGAATACTTTCCAGATGCACTGTATGTACAATAACTGCCTTGATTGCAATCCTTCTCATTTTCACTCTCTTTCTATTTACATTCATGTCTACTTAAATACTTACATTTTTGTTTATTTATAGTAAATAACCTAACTATGCAAATTATTGGTTAATGTTCATATCAAACACCAGAACATGGAAAAACAACAAAATGTATTTCTGTAAAACATTCGCATACATAGAATGTAGCACAAAGAGCTGTACAAAATGTCAAAGAAACAGTTGCAAGAAAAGAAATACAATAAAATTAGGTAAGAATAATAATGAATGAATAGCAAAAAATAAAACAACACAGATTTACAAAAAACAGATATATAATTAGTAGACCAGTACAGACCTTATATAAAATACCATTAATTAAATCTCTAAAGATGAGTCTGATGATAAAGTTGGATGGCCAGGGAGATCAAAAAAAATTAAAAAGCTTCAGAAGAAAGAAAGAAAGAAAGAAAGAAAGAAAGAAAGAAAGAAAGAAAGAAAGAAAGAAATGGAAGGGGTTCCAAAGCCAGAAGACTGCTCAGCGCCAAATGTGCTCTGAGTCATTTTGACCGTGACATGATTGTTGGTGCCAGACAGGCTGCTTTGAGTATTTCTGTAACTGCTGGTCTACTGAGATTTTTAGTCACAACTTTCTATAATTTACTCAGAATGATCAGAAAAACATAACACATCCAGTGAGCAGCAATACTGCTGACAGAATTGCCCTGTTGAGGAGAGGGTGAGAGATGAATTGCCAGACTGGTACAAGCAAACAGAAAGGCTATGGTAACTCTGATAACCACTCTGTATAACTAACAGAAAAGCATCTCAGAATGCACAACACGTCAAACCTTGAGGCAGATGAGATACATGAGAAGACCACGCTGGGTTCCACTCCTCTTGCAATTTACCCATCTTCAAATGGCTATTTCAAGCATTACAATGCACCATGTCACAAAGCAAGCATCTCAAACTGGATTCATGGACAGGAAAATCAGTTCAGTGTTCTTTAATGGCTTTCCTAGTTACTGTATCTGAATCCAATTGATCACCTTTGAATGTGCTGGTGATAAATCTGTTGAAATTGTGTGATGCACGCATGTCAACATGGACCAGAATCTCATAGGAACTTCCATCATCTTGGGGAATGCACGCCACAAAGACTCGAGTGTGTTTAGAGAGCAAAACGAACCTCTACCCAATATTGGTACACTGTTACTAACAATTTGCACAATGCTTGTATTTTACTATTATATGGTAGCGTCTGTTTATAATACTAGTTATTATCGCGCCGTGTTGCGCATCTATTTTGTTTGTTTTTTTCGTTTGAATGCACACGTATTGAGTATTGTGGTTTTTGGCATACAATGCTTTGTAGGCACTGACAGTAGTGATTTTCTATATCCTTGTTTACACTGTTTATGTCGCTTGCTTAGTGTAATAAATAAGCTAAGTTCAGTCTCGTATATGCTGTTGATCAAGCGTGTACACTGTACAGATATACACCATCGCAAGCGCTCACTACATTCCACTCTCATGCATTTTCTCATCCGGAATACAAATACAAAATTTTGGGGGGTTTGTTGGGTGCGTGCCGACCGGATGTGACGACAGACGCCTTCCTGCGCGCGAGCGAGTGTGTCGCCTTCTATACCAAACGCCTCGCGGAGGAGAGGCTGAAAGGAAAATGGCTGACGGTGTGGACCACATCGATATCTACGCAGATGTGGGAGAGGAGTTTAATCAGGTAAGCACGTTAGCTTTTATGGTAATTATTAGAAAAAATGATGCGCACTAAACGTTTGTTTTTAAGTAACGAGTCAGTTACAGTGAGGTGATTTCGCGATGAGTACCTAGACAATCTTAGAGGCAAGACTTACGTGTGTTATTGTTTCGAGCTTGTTAGTTATCCGTAGGGGATTCTTCATTAAATATAGTACATTTAATGCCGGATGAAAGCTTGGATTGTTTTGCACATTTTGACGTGCACCGTTTAAAGTGGTGCATCTGACTCTGCATGGTGATTATCAAAGAATAAAGGAAACAGAACTCTCCGTCGGTCTTATTGTTCGATGTAGGCTTTGCGACGAAGTTTAGGCCCAGAGTGTTTACTCTAGGGGAGCGGGGTCGCGGGAGCGCCTGTTGTGTTCAGCGCCTGTAGTATTCATTCCAAGAACCGGGGCTGCGCCTTTCACTTAGTGGCAACTGGCATTGTTGGTGTAATTGATGTCAAATAATTTTATAACCGACTACAGTAATTTAACGGAGCGGGACCGGAGCGCTAAACATCAATTCGAAATGAGACAACTTTATCCAGTAAGCTCCAAAGAGTTTTGAAACTGTCAGTGGTTCAATAATGTTTACCCAAATTGTATTAGATCTAAATCGACTGGCGATAAGGAAGTGAAGGAGTTAACAAAACATTTCACCTACTGTAAATTGTAGTAAGCGGCGAATTAATTTTACCGCTTGACTAATCAGCATCTTTTCCACTTCGTTTACATAAAAGTATAAAATGTGAATCTAGGTAATTGGGCACATTACACTTTGTTTTATGTACTTTAATTTCATTCCTCAGCAACCTAAAGCTTTGAGTCACATTGGTTTATCTTTGACGTTCAGGGTTCCATAGATTTTCTTAGATAAACTTATTAATTCTAAGAGGAAACGTAGATGCATGCAGTAAACAATACCTTTCAAGACAAGACGATCCTCGATATTTTAGCTTTACTTTACAGCCAGAACAACGCCAGTTGCACTGTATTCGATTTGACAAATCTCATACATCAATGTAAGTGTGCGGCATTAGAACAGCGGCAATCATGAATTCTTCCAAATTCGCAGAAAAAAAAAGTTTTAACTAAAACACTTGTGCGAGCACGTAAGATGTACATACTTGAGTTGATGGGTGAAGGTCGAAAGTATTTGCTTAGTTTGGTCGTTCCCAAACGGTGGTAATTTAAATATTGGCAATTTGGTTCATGCCAATATCCTGAACACGTCCCATGCAAAATCGTCTGAAACCGAGGGTCGCGGCTAGAGTAGGCCAAGCACATACGCCTAGACTTCCCTGTCCCCGGCCACAGATTCCAACTCCTCTGGGGAATTCACCGGTATTACCTAGCCTCCCGAGAGAGTAATTTTAAGAAAAAGAAATACACAAAAGACCAACACATCTAACAGTGTAAATATATTCTTGTCTGTCAAGATCTTTGGCAACAGCTTTGTTTTTGGTTTCAGGGACAAATTTAATATAGTAGTAAGTGACAAATTTAGAATTTTTTTGTGGTAGATTAAGGTTTGTTAAGGACAGCAATCAGTGAGAAGACAACCTCCATACAACGTAATTCCAGGTCCTGGTTATATACGCACATACACTTGAATCTTACTTCTGTAGTAAGGCAATGAAGTATACAAAGTTTTTTATGTATCATAAGTCTATGAATATTGTGAAATATAGATCTGATATTAAGTCATCCCTTTAAGAACTGGTGTGAAGTCAAAAGTATTTAGAAACAATGTTCATTTGGATGTACACCATATATTTTTTTTCTTCTCCCAGCACCGACAATATACAAAATATAAATGTAACAGTATGGGACCACTGGCAATTCTACCAGTAGGTTCAGGAAAACACTATTCATGTGTCGCAAGGTTACTGAGCAACCATAACATAGTATGTATATGTAACTTCAAAACAAAACCTTGATGCTTAATACAGTATATGCATATGAATATTGTTAAATCAGTATTGTGTGTATTTATACTGTCTGTTACATGCTGTGTCTGGGTGTACTTTTTGTGTATGTCTTTGTTAATATTGTATTTTTGTCACAGTTCTAAGGAGAGATGAACTATTGATCAAAAGTTTTAGAACACCTCAGGTTTTTCTTCAGATTTAATCAGTTGAAATGCAGTGAATGACCTAAAATTGTGAAAAGGTAACCAGAAAAATGCCATAGGTTTAAATTTAAAGTTTAGGTTGGTAAAAACTGAAGTAAGAAAGGCCACAGTATTACAAATGGGCCTTCTGGGCACAACTAAAAGCTTACAACTGATAGATGTTCTGCAGGAATTAAAGTAAATTAAGCCTTGTAATTTGAGGCAAACAATTTGCACAGGTGTCCCAACTTCTGTTTATTACTTGAAAACCCTGTCTGTCTTCTTAAAGCAGAGTTGGAACAGACTGTTACTATATCCATCTATAACCTATAAAGTTGTAAATTACACGGATAATGGAAATAAAACAGTTAACAATTTAATGAGACAGTGCATTGTTACCTTAGAAGTGTAGGCCTTTCATTTAGAGAAACTGCAAAACAATTCAAAGTGTCATGAAGTACAGTGTCCTTCACGATCAAAAGACAATTGGAAGAAACACTGAAAGGAAGAGATCTGGTGAATCCAATGTCACAACCCAATCGGAAGACATGTTTCTGAGGTAATTCATTGCATTTCAACTGATCAAATTTACTGAAAAACTAGAAAAAAAATTGACTACTAATGTGTATACATGGCAATAAAACTGAAACTTGGTTTACTTCATATCTGTGGCTGCCAAGATAAGCTCTAACTTAACATAGTAGGGCTGCCATCAACAGTTATTTTATAAACAATAAATCTATCAACTGTTTGATTAGTCTAATGACTAGTTTTGACCATATCAAGTGGGCTTGTGAATGTGTGCTTTCTTTAAATATTGAATAATTTTATATATAGAATTTGAAAACATCAGGATACCAAAAGACACATAAATTAACTCCAACAAGAACACAAACAAGACATCACTCCTAAATATCATAAAATATTTCACTGTTAAAAGTAAAAAGTATTTTTGATTAATAATGGACTTATTACCTGACTTAAAACAAGACCAAGTAATTAGGCTGTCTACTTCTTTTAGACTTACTCCGAATAACACTTAATAGGTGGCGTTCCGTATAACTCTTCCTGGGCACTACTTTTCATAGGGGTGTGGACGCTGAAGTCGGAAACAACGGGAGACAACCACCGATTTAAAGTAAAAAGCAATTTTTTTATTCTCGGTGAGTCAAAGAGACTGCAGCCCCTCCCAGCTCCATGCCACTGACTGGTCAGATCAGACAGCCTGCAGCCTAATGTGGGGCCTCCCTCTTTATATCTAGTTTGTGTATTAAATAAAATATATATATATATATATATGGCAGTTCATTTTGAGATTATAAATAAATTACTATAGCTTGCAACTCCCTCATTTGGAATGTGTACATTGCTTCTTTCAGATAGTTCATGTAGTTTTAAGCAAGATTTCAGAAACGGTCACAACTGATTTATAATATCACAGGGTGTTCTGTTAGTATCAAGAGGTCAGCAGTTTCTAATAAAAGAATGCAAGTTAGTCCCTTATACTGTGCACAAGCTTAATTCTTTTTCTTCGTAAATGAAGGGCAAATCATATAGCTTTTTTGGCATGATTAATACATAATGCAGTCCTGGTATTTTTACCAACTACTTATCATTACAGTTAATATTTATTCCTCATGTGTCATGGATAGCAGGGTGGTCATCAAGTTGTTTGCACTGATTTCTTTGGTGGTTCTTGGTTTTTTTTTTAGTGGAAACAAAAAAAAACCCACCTGTTGCCATGTATTAAAACTATTATTTAAAATGTTGCTAGCTGTTATGTCCAAGAGTGTTTGAAATGCACCTTTAAACTGCCACCACTTCATGCAGAACTAATAGGAAGTTGATCATAAAACATACATCTATGGAATAGACACTAATAGACCATATGGGGGTCCCTTCTCAGCCTGCATAATAATTTACTCTGCTTTCAACAAAAAAGATAATAGTGGTATGTCTTTCATTTCCTTGAAACATCTGAGCACTAGGGTGTTTTCTGAACAAAGATTTTTAGTGAAGCAGCATTTAGTTGTATGAAATTAAATCAAATGTGAAAAACTGGCTGTGCAAAAAATTTGGGTACCCTTGTTATTTTGCTGATTTGAATGAATGTAACTGCTCAATGCTGATTTTTTGCAACACCAAATTGGTTGGATTAGCTCATTAAGCCTTGAACTTCATAGACAGGCGTTTCCAATCATGAGGAAAGGTATTTAAATTGGTCAATTGCAAGCTTCCCTTTGACTCTCCTTTGAAGAGTGACAGCATGGGATCCTCAAAGCAACTTTCAAAAGATCTGAAAACAAAGCTTGTTCAG
Organism: Polypterus senegalus; assembly: GCF_016835505.1. Taxonomy (NCBI): domain Eukaryota; kingdom Metazoa; phylum Chordata; class Cladistia; order Polypteriformes; family Polypteridae; genus Polypterus; species Polypterus senegalus. Next base: position 148,909,073 of record NC_053164.1, read on the forward strand.
TATCATGGTTTAGGGGAAGGCTACAAAAAGCTATCTCAAAGATTTAAACTGTCAGTTTCAACTGTAAGGAATTTAATCAGGAAATGAAAGGCCACAGAGACAGTTGCTGTTAAGCCCAGGGCTGGCAGGCCAAGAAAAATACAGGGCTGGCATATGCACAGGATTGTGAGAATGGTTACAGACAACCCACAGATCACCTCCAAAGACATGCAAGAACATTTTGCTGCAAATGGTGTATCTGTACATTGTCCTACAATTCGGCACAATTTGCACAAAGAACATCTGTATGGCAGGGTGATGAGAAAGAAGTCCTTTCTGTACTCGCACCACAAACAGAGTCGCTTGTTGTATGCAAATGCTCATTTAGACAAGCCAGATTCATTTTGGAACAAAGTGCTTTGGACCGATGAAACAAAAATTGAGTTATTTGGTCATAACAAAAAGCGCTTTGCATGGCAGAAGAACAACACCGCATTCCAAGAAAAACACCTGCTGCCTACTGTCAAATTTGATGGAGGTTCCATCATGCTGCGTGGCTAGTTCAGGGACTGGGGTCCTTGTTAAAGTTGAGGGTCGGATGAATTCAACTCAATATCAGCAAATTCTTCAGGATAATTTTCAAGCATCATTTGCAAAGTAGAAGTTACACAGGGATTGGATATTCCAACAAGACAATACCCAAAACACAGTTGGAAATTTGCAAAGGCATTCATGCAGAGGGAGAAGTACAATGTTCTGGAATGGCTGTCACAGTCCCCTGACTTGAATATCATCGAAAATCTATAGGATGATTTGAAGCAGGCTGTCCATGCTTGGCAGCCATCAAATTTAACTGAACTGGAGAGATTTTTTTATGAAAGAATGGTCAAAAATACCTCCATCCAGAATCCAGACACTCATCAAAGGCTATAGGAGGTGTCTAGAGTAGGGAATCCATTCCCAGGAATTCGGGAATCCTACATGTAATTCCAGGGGATTCTGGGCTCCCGGGGATGACACCGTGCACGGGCATCTCACATGTGAACAGTTTTAGAACGACTGACACTTATTTTTAATAAAACTACTGCAATATGTTGACACCAATAAAAGACTGACCTTATCTACAAGCAGTTCATGCTGTCATATAAGTACATGTATGTAGTTAAGGGGTGCCCACACTTCTTCGGCTTACGAGCTACTTTTAAAATGACCAGGTCGAAATGATCTACCTACATTAAAAATGCTATTGCATAGTTTTAGTGTCAAATAATGCAAATAGTACACGACACGTGTTGCGCCACGGCGTGTGGTTTGTTTATTTGACAGCATGTAGATCGGTGTAATTACATTCATGGCATTTGTAGTCTGAATCACAATCTGATTGTATGGGTGCATGTAGGATGACCAATGTGATAGAAGGAAAGAGATCTCAGACTTGCCGCCCTGTATGTCAATCAAGTGACAAATGCCATAGGGAGGATATATGATAGACTAACGTTTAAAAAAATGTGTTTGAATGCAACGCAATCTACCTGATCGGATACTGATCCACTTGTTCTAAACAACGCCCGCACTTGCCGTTTCTCTGAAACATCGCCATTTCAGCTTTTACTGATGCATCCAGTTTCTTGTCATTATGTGATGGCAAGTTTCTTTGCACAGATAACGCGGGTGCCACACACTGACACATTGCAGTTTCAAGTTGCTGTTCAAAGTTGTTGTCTGACAGATGTCAATGAAGTCTGCCCTGTCCCGGCATTCTTGAACTGCCGAGTGCAGACTCCCCCCAGTCCGCTGTACTCAGTCTTAGTTGGTGCCGGGAGACTAATGACTGCTGCTGGTTGACAGAATTAATCCACAAAACACTACACCGTGGGCCAAAAATCATGCCAATTAATTATTTTCAGCTATAACTCTGTTCCACATTAAGCAACAAGTGCAGCTGGTACCAGCCCAATTCAAGAACTGCCCACAAGGCTAAACAAGTACCAAGATACCAACACTTTCATTGTCTGTCCCCTGAATGTCACTGCATAGGTTATGTAAAATATAACACCTTAGGAGTAACCTTCACATGTTCCCCTGTGACCATTGCTGTAGTGCTGTAACTGACGCTCCCTCACATTGCAGGTAATGTGCCTCATTTGACACCCAATAAGCAAACCGCTTGTTCGACACAGAGTCAAACCAGTGGTACCCAAGAATTCTCCGAAGAGACACAGTACCGGTCCGGTACTGGATAACCTCCTTGTCTTGCAACCATATAGCAAAACAGGAAACACCAGGACTCTAAAGACTTGGAATTTTTTCAAAGAGTATCAGGAGTGCTACATTCCCCCCAAACCCCCCGCCCCACCCCCTTCGCCAACCTAACTACCCAAACCATGTTCTGCCAATCAGTCTACTGACTGGGCTGTGCCCAAGAGGCCATTAGATGCTCGGATCTTGGTTTTAATCCTAAACACTTGCAAGCTCAAACACTGATACTCCTTGTGCAGTCTATGTAAGTAACACCCCTGACGAACCCCAGAATCAACTGGGAGTAATGCAGAGTTTCTGCCTCCACTCTGCACAGAGCTCACAGTGCCAGTGTACAGGCCAGCCATGATATCCAGCAACTTTAGGTGGGATCCTGCATAGCTTCATGATGTCCAACAGGGAAGCTCAATCAACTGAGTCATGTCAATATGTAGCACCGGTGTTCGTTTTCTTGATTTATACATACTGACGTCAGTGCACTGGAGGTGGGGTTTATGGTAGCCCTGGTGTAATGCTATAGAAAAGGCAAAAATTGCGCTTTTTTCCCCCATTTCATTTTTCTGTAAAAAGATCCAATCGGTGTCATACACAAGTTCTAAATGGAGTGCCACTAAAACCAATAATATCTAGTATAGGCATCACTAAATGGCAGACCCAGACAATGTGACAGCACTATCTGTACTATGATGCAGTTTTAATAAACGAGTGAGAACAGCTAACATTCATGCAGATTGTTTTTTTCCACTTTCTTGAGGTATCACTCAATGAAGAGCAAATCAGTGTGATTGTTACAGTGCATGGTTAAAATGTGCTGATGCCACAGAAGGAAGTAACAGAAATGAAAGAGCAACAGCAGGAGCATGACACAAAAAACGTAACTTTCAAAGATGTGGATAAACCAATATATGTTCATTCATCCTGTGGGTAGTTCAAGACCAGTTTGTCTCATGTGTTCTGTAACTGTGGCTTTAGTAAAAAGTAGGAAATGTGAAGCGCCATTATGAAAGAAAACGGATTGTTTGCGCAAACATCTGTGGCAGTCTGAAGTTAGGGTATGTAAAATAACTGAACTGAGAGTCTGCTTTGACAGATCCACCACATTGTTATACAGCCAAGCAGTGTGCAAATGAATGTTCAGTTATAGTAGTGTGAATTTTGGGGCAACATAAAAAAAAATATTTTCTGATTTGACCATTGTAAAGGAGTGCACTGTTTAGTTTTATTCAGGTGGTGCTGTTTTCTTTTACTTAAAATAAGAGTTGTTTATTTGTTTTATGTTATGTTAAAGATATTTATTTGTATTCCATACAAATACAAGGCCAATTAAGTTCAGTGGGTCCAATGTCTAAAATACTTACTAAAAATTGAAATATTGTTGAAATGCCTGTGGAGATTATACCATTTTTATTTTTTAATAGACATTCAGTGACTACATTTTTAGGGATCTGAATCATAGCACAAACATGAGGTTTGAACCTTTAATAGGAGAACATTTTGTTGGCTGGACGTCTTTAAATTTTAATTCAATATCCCTGCTTGAGGAACTCTGTATTTAACTCGATGGTTTGCCAGATAGCTTACAGTGCTGACTGCGCTAATATAATGATTATCCCCACCGATTATTCCAGTTTGCAGTGTCTTCCCCAATTTATGCAAAGAACGCAACATAGCCATCCAAGTAATGCACTGTGTCAGTTTTAAGTGAGATAGCAGCTACAAAGATCTCTTTTAAAATGCAGGGAGCAAAAGTGCAGGTAGAGCAATGTTTTTCAGCCTTTTTTCTGTGGTGGCACGCTTTCTGTAACCAAAATATCCAAAGGCACACTAGTATTCTACTAACCAAAAAAGCATTAAATCTCTTAAACAAACTATCTGGAGTGGCGGGACAGGGGGCAGCAAAAAAATGATTGCTGTTGCAGACAGAGCACATAGGATGCATTTTCTAGCTGCTTCATCCCTTTGCCTACTCATATAGATGGGCCTGTTTTTGCCTCACTCCACTGACCCAGAATCGAAGAGAACTCTTATTCCCCCTGGCCCTCGGCTCTGCGAGAGTCACTGTCAAGCATGCACCCAGGCAGATGGACCCCTGACATATTTCTTGGCTGCTAAAGTGCTCTCTAAGTGCTGTGTCTTCAAAACGGCGATCACGAAGCTACTTTTATATCGGCTTCTCCAGGTAGTACTGTACTCCTCAGGCAAGTCTTGACCACCTGAGAAGTGTCTCTCTCTTAGGGCTACTACTCCACTATTTCTATGGTGCACAGTTGAAAAACATTTGTGTAGAGTATAATTATCAACTTGTTGATGGTGATGAACAGTTGAAGATAGTATTTGAGGTTTAACACAAAGATTTAATGTATGTCCATTTAAGAGATTCATTTTATTTTAGTTAAATTGGTTTTTTGCAGTGCATTCAAAGTCAACAGTGTTTTTTTTTTTTGTTTTTTTTTTATATACTTTAACATTTCTGTATCTCATACAGGCCATTATGTTATGCCAATTTGACAGTTAATGCATTGGCATTTGTTTTTCTTTTAGAAAGGCATTCAAATTCACATTTTATTTGCTCAAGTAGTATTTTGTTTAAACTAGGCCATTAATTTTTTTTCTTCCTTTGTGTTGATTCTACATTAATTTTACGATTCAGTGTGTATTTCATGATTTATGTATTAATTTTAGAATTAAATTTTTTAATGTTAGATGCAATTAATTACTTACATTTATATGATTAATTAGTTAATTTTTTAAATTGATTCCCAGCCCTAATATTTAGATAAAAAAATTAGTTAAGGTAATTTGACAGTATTATTCTGAGTAAAACAGTTCCAGAAATGCATTTACTTGTTATCACATTCCGTTGGAGCAAAAACTTGTTGTCTAGGTAGATTGCAGTTGGCTTTTCAATAAGGTGCTTGCAGTTCCACAATGATGATTTTATGTTTCCAGCACACTCCCATAGGACACTGTCCCCATGATACAAACCAAGCTTTAAGTTCTGATTTTTATCGTGTAAGTGATTTGTGAACACTCTAACTAAAGACTTACAGAAGCTGTTCTAGGAGTGTGTGTTGCTCACTTTACGAGGATGACTTGGAATATCAATAAATTAGAATATCATCAAAAAGTTCATTTATTTCAGTAATTCAATTCAAAAAGTGAAATTCGTATATAGATTGATTACACACAGAGTGATATATTTCAAACATTTATTTCTTTTCATTTTGCTGATTATAACTTATAGGTAATAAAATCCAAAATTCAGTATTTCAGAAAATTAGAATATTGTGAAAAAGTTCATTATTGTAGACCCATGGTGTCACATTCCACTCAGCTAATTGATCCAAAACACCTGCAAAGGTGTCTTGAGCCTTTAATGGTCTCTCAGTCTGGTTCAGTAGGTCACACAATCATAGGGAAGAGTACTAACTTGACAATTGACCAGAAGACAGTCATTGATACCCACCACAAGGAGGGTAAACCACAGAAGGTGATTACGAAAGAAGCTGGCTGTTCAAAGAGTGTTGTATCCAAGCATATTAATGGAAAGTTGAGTGGAAGGAAAAATGTGGCAGAAATAGGTTTACAAGCAACAGGGATAACCACCACCTTGAGAGGCTTGTGAAGCATTGTGAAGCAAAAGTATCCAGGACATGGGCTACAACTGTTGCATTCCTTGTGTCAAGCCATTCCTGAACCATAGACAATGTCAGAAACGTCTTACCTGGACTAAGGAGAAAACAGACTGGAATGTTGCTCAGTGGTTCAAAGTCCTCTTTTCAGATGAAAGTAAATTTTACATTTCATTTGGAAATCAAGGTCCTAGAGTCTGGAGGAAGAGTGAGGAGGCACAAAATCCACATTGCTTGAGGGCCAGTGTGAAGTTTCAACAGTCAGTAATGATTTGGGGAGCCATGTCATCTGCTGGTGTTGGTCCGCTGTGTTTTGTCAAGCAAAATCCGAGCAGAAGTCTACCAGGAAATTTTAGAGCACTCCATGCTACCCTCTGCTGACAAGCTTTATGGAGATGCTGATTTCATTTTCCAGCAGGACTTGGCACCTGTCCACACTGTCAAAAGTACCAATACCTGGTTTAATGACCATGGTATCACTGTGCTTGATTGGCCAGCAGACTCACCTGACCTTAATGGGGTATTGTCAAGAGGAAGATGCGAGACACCAGACCCAACAATACAGACGAGCTGAAGGCCGCAATCAAAGTATCCTGGGCTTCCATAACACCTCAGTAGTGCTATAGGCTAATCACCTCCATGCCATGCCATACTGATGCAGTAATTAATGCAAAAGGAGCCCCAACCAAAAATTGAGTGTATACATGGACATACTTTTCAGTAGGGCAACATTTCTGTATCAAAACTTTTTTTTATTTGAACTTATATAATATTATAATTTTCTGAGATACTGAATTTTGAATTTTCATTACCTATAGGCCATAATCGGCAAAATGAAAAGAAATAAACTCTTGAAATATATCACTCTGTGAATATATGAATCTATGTACGTGTTTCACTTTTTGAATTGCATTACTGAAAACAATTAACTTTTAAATGATATTCTAATTTGTTGAGATGCACCTGTAGAGCCTAAGAAGAAAAGAAAAAGTGCCAATTTCTCAAGCCCCCTTCAGTATCTGATAATTTCCAGGTGAGTCATTGCACACTGCAGCTGGATGTGAAGTGTGGTAGAAAATGGAGCAGTGTCATTTTAGCAAGAGAAATGTTCACTTCAATTAGTGAAACAGTTTTATTCAGGGTAATTAGTAGGGATGCAGTGATACCAATACTGGTATCAGATTATGGTACAATATAACGCTCATGTACTTGTAAAAATGCCTGTAACTGATTGTGTGCATGTTAAGAAGTAAATAAAACAGAACTCAGAATGTCTGCATCATGGAAGTTCTTTAAAATTAACAATGAAAACCAAACCCTAGCAGACTGTAAATGATGCTATACTAAAATATCAAGAGAAGGTAAGGAGACACGGGAACAAGTTTATACAACACAAGTAACCAAATTAAACATCTCAAAAGTAACCATAAGAATGTGCTTGGCGAAATTGCCTCTGGCAGTACTCAACATCAACCAACGGTGTGGCAGACTTTAGCAAGGAGAGAAAAAAATGTCAATACAGTAACCTGCAGGCAGTGAAAATAACTGCCTGTATTACCCAATTGAATAATCTTGACGATGGAGGATGCGTTTCGGGGAATGCTTGGTACTTCCGTTCCGAAAATGTTTATGCATGTTGTGTAGTCTGTGACAGTGCCAAAAATATAATAAAAGGCATTGATAACAGTGAGCCCTAAGCTGCTGTTTTGTTGCTCATACTCCAGCGAAGTGTTGCTGATGCAGTAACAGTTCAGGATTTTAAGAATTCCACCAGTGACATAAAACTGGTATGTGTATCATGTAAAAAATATCAGTACAGCCAAGGAGTTCAAAGAGATGGTTTTACATTTGTCTCTGTATGCTCCAGCAATTGCTTGATAAGAGCACTTACAGTGAGTGTATTTACATGCACTTTAATAACCTGGTTATTCACAGAAACGGTTTCTAAAATGTAGTGTAAACCCTTATTCAGATTAGGAAAACCTGGATATCAGTCTCTGAGAAACCAGGTTAACACAAATAGATGCATCTGTGAGTAGCCTAGTTATTTCACCATGTAAACCCTTAACTGGTTTGCAGTTAAGGATTTTGTAGTCTGTGCATGTCCATTGCACTTTGTTTGCCTGTAAGCTTCGCAGACATTTTCAGCACTTGTGGGTTGAAGCGTCCACAGCTTAATTTCCTGAGGCAAATGCTTAGGTGCTTGACTTGTTATTTCTCCTGTTTAAAAGTATTTCAGAATTTGCCAAGTTAATGAGCTGAATGTACAGTGCTAAACTCGGGAGCAGTGTTGGGGATAACAAACTAAGTAACATCTGTTACATAGTCCAGTTACTTTGTAAAGTAATTAAGTACTTGTGTTATCCCAGAAGCATGTGTACTGGTATTGTAGTCCTTTGCAGGGTTCAGTTGCACAGCAAAGCAGAAAACAATTGTGCCATGTGCAGTTCGGCAACAGAAACATTAACTGTCCGTTTAGTTTTCATCCAGCTTATTTGTCATACTTGTGTTGAGACTAGTAATTCTCTGATTGGAATGGTTTTTAAAAAATTTTTTATGGCTTATACCGATTGCAGATATCATGCTTCTACTGTATATCTTGCCATGCAGAAACCTTATGTTCTCTATTAAAGTGGCAAAGCCTATTGTTTAGTAAGCAGTGAGGGCAAATTCTTATGCAAGCTGCTGGACTAAACACAAGTTTACTCGCCATCCACACTCGAATAAGGAGTTTCTGTTCTTAACACGATGAAAGAGTGTAAACTCATTCTCTTTTCTTTTTTGCCAAGGACTTGCTTCTCTCTTCTTATACTGTAATGTTCCTCTCCATGTACAATGCAAATGTGCTTTTCTTAGTTTATTACTCCACTTTGCTTAATATAAAAGTCAATATTCCTGCCTTCTTTCCCTTCAAAAATCTGTTTGTCTGCTCTTGCTCTGTGTATATAGGGAGTTTGGCTAAAAATGATAGGTATTACTGTAGTTATGTAATTACATTTCATAAAGGAGCACTGCAACTATAGCTATTACCATAAAGCTCAGAATAGCACGATCTGAAAAAAAAATTTTTTTCAGATCAACTAATTTACTAATCATGGATTTAGTCCTTTGGAGTGGTCAGCCAATCGATTGAATACTAATTGAAACCGTACGATCTGTTGATGCATTGGCCAGTGTCTGTACATCAAGTCGTTGGGGCTCAGTTTGGAGTTGTAAAAGGGGGATAGATGTTATTTACTTCACAGCACATTAAACTAAACACATTGATAAAACACAAGAAAATTATCACAGGCTCTGTGCTTGTTTTTGGAGTCATAGTGTTTGATGACGTTTAACTCCCTTTTTGTGCAGTTTAATGATCTTGAAGCATTTTGCCAATGGGAAATTCCATAAGTGAACTTGCACATGTAAATTGAGATTTTTAAGAAACCAGGTTTCTGCCTTAATTGAGTTACTTGCCTTATCCTGGTTTTATGTGTGCATGTAAATGCACTCAGTGTGAAAGTTTGCAGGTAAGCATTCACTACTTTTCCAGTGTCTGCTTTCATATCAAAGTGATGTGCAGGTTGTTGTTTGCTCTGAGTTTTAAAATGCTCAGTCTGTCAGCTTTCAAAAGAGAAGAAATTTGGTGCCCTGTTCTTTTAGACTTGATTGGAATCTGTAACAATCTTTTGCAGGGCCTCTATTATACAGCCAGTCAGAAAGAGTGTGCAGTGTGCAATGCAGTAACAGAAACCTATAAACAAAGTATGTTTAGGTTTAATCAAATTATTTGCAAATAGATATTTTTAAAATCAAGTTATGTGGTGGTGCAGTAGCTGGTGTTCAGACCATGCACCTTTGGGGTCTTGGATTGTGAATGGTGAATGGGACAAATGTTATTTTGCAGCACATGAAGGACTAACTTCTCAATTTAAAAAAATAAGGTATTGCACATTTCCAGTATTCAGTATTAAAACAAGTAATCGTACTCAGTAAAGCACGCTCACTGATACCTATCAATCTAGAAATGCATGGCTAGAACATGAAAACTCTATGCGGATCCTGGGGCTGAGTGACAGAAATCCCAGTCCCAGCACTACCACTGTTTGCCATTGTATTACACCTAAATTAAATCAATTTCACTTTTTGTGAGTGTTTTATGCAGTAATGTTATAAGCACTTCATACTTTAGACATGCAACATGAGGGAAATATGTCGGAAATATGCCCAATATTAGTGTACGTTTCTACTTCACATTCTTTTCATATTTACATATTGCACCTAGACTTTTTAATGTATGTTAGAATATATTTAAATACAGTATATTCTTATTTTTTTATAAATATATTTTCAAAAATTCTGGTCCTGTTCTTGAAATTCACAGTAGTTTCTGTGGAAGAACCTGTCCAAATGTGAAAAAAAGGTTTTCAAACAATTAAAACTTAATCAAGTATGTCCAATTTCAAGTCTATATTTTTATATTGATTCCTGCTGATTTTTTGTGAATGCTGTAGTTTCTGTTGTGATTTGAGCACAAATAAGCTGTCATTTTACATACCCTCTCTGATCCCAAACCCTCTTTCACAAACACTCACTTGTACATATTTGGAATCACTAGTTTACCTAGCCTGCTTGTTGCTGGAAAGTTAACCCCATGCTAATTCCAATCATTTCCATTGTTAGGATTCTGTATCTCTGTTGATACTGCAGTAGGCTTCAGAAAGAGGCAATCAGAAACACACTTGAATCTAGTGTTGTGCTATGTTGACAAAAATATCTTGATATTATTTGAGATTTTGTTGATAAAGATAAGCAGATGCTATTTTCATTCTTCAAAAAAGTTTGTAAAAGTCTTAAAATTGTGTGTTTTTTTCCCAGCTGTTTCTTTTTATAGGATATTAACTGTTGCTAACTAGTGATATTAATGGAAGCAATATATTTAAAGGAGTGCTCTAAATGCTGCGTATCCCATGTTGTCAGTATTTTTTTAGTTTGCTTATTTGGTGCATGATTTGTAATCTTCGGCTTTTGTGGCAAAAATAAATGTTGGATATTGAAACTCGAACTATGTCAGTAAGTGATCAATGCTGGACTGTGCCAATGTATGTGAAAACATCCACTGGGGGACTCGCGTAATTCGTGTCACATAATCCACCTCTCAGATATCCATTTGTATGGTCAAAATGTATGCATTTTTTTTGCTAAAATATTAAGTTACTGAAAAGGGCTGCATTGAATGTAAACATGGAAAACTAGTATGCTGTGTGTTTGAACTGAAGATCTACTTGTCACCATTTTTTCACTGTTGAAGAAAACACACCTTTCAATGTGCTTTATGTAACATGAGTTATGTGAGATTTTTTTTTCTTTTTCCCGTGGAATTTTCTCACATCCTTTGGGACAGTGGAATCTCTAACTGTAATACATATAAATTAGTTTGGTTTTTTTTGCTTTTTACAATATATTCAGAATACAGTAAAAAATTGATTAATTTGTTCATTTTTTTTGGTTGACACTGTATGGTAACAAATTACTTTTACACCAGCCGACTATAACATCACCTAGGTAAGAACATCTCTTGTTGAACGTAATATCAGATATTTCTACAAGAATCCTGCATGTCATAGTTTATCCACACATGATACAAAATCTATATCTGTATATGCATGGTACAGATTCAAAAACATGTACACTCAAAACTCCCAGCAGCATGTTTTTCTAAAGGTTATTCTTAGTAGGTGTTAATTTTAGGCAAAGTATTTCTAGTAAATTATAGATTCTTTCAAAATTATTACTTAACACAGGCCAGTATGTGTTTTGTCGTAAGTTTTGAATATTGCTATTTAGTCAGCAGAAGTAATACAGTTTAAGAATCATATTAGTCAAGAAAATTAGATGTTTATTTGTGTAAGAATCTGTCATGATATTGAAAAACCTTTTACTTTATAAATTTGAACCACTGTTTTTTGTTAAACTCCAAAATATATTGTGGGCATATTGGGTAAGAGTATTTTTCTTTTGTCTTAATTTAGGAAGCTGAATATGGTGGCCATGAGCAAATAGATCTTTATGATGATGTTATTTCACCTCCTGCTAATAATGGAGATGCTCCCGAAGACCGAGACTACATGGATAGTCTCCCACCATCTGTGGATGAAGTTGGGAAAGGGGCCCCTGCCAATGTTGTTTATACATACACTGGGAAGAGGATCGCCCTCTATATTGGAAATCTTACATGGGTGTGTATTCTAAACATATACAGTCATGTGAAAACATTAGGACACCCTTTGAAAGCATGTGGTTTTTTGTAACATTTTTAATAAATGGTTATTTCATCTCCGTTTCAACAATACAGAGATTAAAGTAATCCAACTAAACAAAGAAAACTGAAGAAAAGTCTTTTCAAGATCTTCTGTAAATGTCATTCTACAAAAATGCCTATTCTAACTGAGGAAAAAGATAGGACACCCTCACATGTATTCCCTCTTAAATTGGCTCAGATCTCACACAGGTATATCACACCAGGTGCACATAATTAGTAGATCGTTACTCTGCATGTTGAATGAGGCTTGCCCTATTTAAACCTCAGACATTTAGTTTGGTGTGCTCCTGACTGTTGAAGTGAGAGTGAGCACCATGGTGAGAACAAAAGAGCTGTCAGAGGACTTCAGAAAAAAGATTGTAGCAGCCTATGAGTCTGGGAAGGGATTTAAAAAGATCTCAAAGATTTTGAAATCAGCCATTCCACTGTCCGGAAGATAGTCTACAAGTGGAGGGCTTTCAAAACAACTGCCAACATGCCCAGGACTGGTCGCCCCAGCAAGTTCACCCCAAGAGCAGACCGCAAGATGCTAAAAGAGGTCTCCAAAAACCCTAAAGTGTCATCTCGAGAACTACAGCAGGCTCTGGCTACTGTTGATGTAGAAGTACATGCCTCTACAATCAGAAAGAGACTGTACAAGTTTAACTTGCATGGGAGGTGTGCAAGGAGGAAACCTTTGCTTTCCAAGAGAAACATCGAGGCCAGACTGACATTTGCCAGAGATAAAGTTGACAAAGACCAGGACTTCTGGAATAATGTTCTTTGGACAGATGAGTCCAAAATTGAATTATTTGGACACAACAGCAGAGGACATGTTTGGCGTAAACCAAACACAGCATTCCAAGAAAAGAACCTCATACCAACTGTGAAGCATGGAGGTGGAAGTGTCATGGTTTGGGGCTGCTTTGCTGCAGCAGGACCTGGTCAGCTCACCATCATAGAATCCACGATGAATTCTACTGTGTATCAGAAGGTGCTTGAAGAACATGTGAGACCATCAGTTAGAAAATTAAAGCTGAAGCGGAACTGGACCATGCAACATGACAATGACCCAAAACATACTAGTAAATCAACCAAAGATTGGCTGAAAAAGAAGAAATGGAGAGTCCTGGAATGGCCAAGTCAAAGTCCAGATTTGAATCCCATTGAGATGCTGTGGGGTGACTTGAAAAGGGCTGTACGTGCAAGAAACCCCTCAAACATCTCACAGCTGAAAAAGTTCTGCATTGAGGAGTGGGGTAAAATTTCCTCAGACCGATGTCGAAGACTGGTAGATGGCTACAAGAACCGCCTCACTGCAGTTATTTCAGCCAAAGGAGGTAACACTCGCTATTAGGGGCAAGGGTGTCCTATCTTTTTCCTCAGTTAGAATAGGCATTTTTGTAGAATGACATTTACAGAAGATCTTGAAAAGACTTTTCTTCAGTTTTCTTTGTTTAGTTGGATTACTTTAATCTCTCTGTATTGTTGAAACGGAGATGAAATAACCATTTATTAAAAATGTTACAAAAAACCACATGCTTTCAAAGGGTGTCCTAATGTTTTCACATGACTGTACAGGTTTTAAGTATTTGAGTTACATCTTTAATTGCTGTGCTTATTCTGTATAACTTGTCATTATTTTTTTGTTGATTTTAAGTGGACTACTGATGAAGACTTGACAGAAGCCATTCATTCTGTTGGAATCAATGATGTTTTGGAGATTAAGTTCTTTGAAAACCGAGCCAATGGCCAGTCAAAAGGGTAATTTGAAATTTTATTTTTATTTTTGCGTGTTCACTTCAACACTTAAATAGGAATTCCTGTTTTAGCACAGTAGGGTACAGATAATAGAAATTGTAAATTGGTCATCATTGGTATATTCATAACAAAGTTTGCTACAGTGCTGGTTGTAGTTATAATACAGATTTTATTCTGTCTATTATGGTTTTCTTTCTAATTCTAAAAATTAATTACAATATTTTCTTTGTATTAGATATTCTTATTGTTGAAAGTAAAGTTTAATTTGGTAATATACATTCTCATTTATTTTTCTTTAACTAGGTTTGCTGTTGTTTCTGTTGGATCGGAGTCATCTTCCAGGAAGCTAACAGAGTTGCTGTCGAAGAGAGAACTTCATGGACAAAACCCAGTTGTTACCCCATGTAACAAACAGTCACTGAGTCAGTTTGAAATGCAATCACGGAAAAGTATGTGAATGAGTCGACGAATGTGTGTAAAATGAATCTGTTGACTATTATTTAAAAAACATCAGCCGAAGCTGACACTTCGTATGATCTAGTTTGTATGATCTATAAAGTAATAAAACTAAATTTTATGCATGTGGTGGTAAATGTATGTGTGGGGGTATGTATGTGTGTGTTTGGGGGAGTTTTTGGTCTTCATTTTGTTGCAAAGTGGGTCCCTTTTTAGATTAGTACATTCATAATGTTTATTAGCATAGTTTAATTCCACATTGATTGCTCATTTATTAATATATTCTTTTTTTAGTCACTGCAGTTTAAAAGAAACCTGCATCTACTGGTACAACATGGCAGAGTACTGAAATGATTTTCATTAGTCCTTTTAGCTGTAAGTGCTGTAGTTGATATAAGCAGATGATCAGAAGTTCAGTCATGTCCCGGTTCCCAGCCTGGTAGTTTTTTTTTGGTTTTTTTTTTTGCTTTGCAGTGCTGTGTTTTTATTCATTTATGTTTTCCCTCTTTCTCCAGCTACTCACTCAGGACAGATGTCGGGGGAAGGCAAAGCTGGTCCTCCAGGTGCAGGTTCTCGTGCAGCATTTGCCCAAGGGGGTAGGGGAAGAGGGCGCTTCCCAGGTGTACCTGGCCCTGGTGTGGACAGATTCCCAGGACCTGTTGCACCAGGAGGGCCACCCCCACCATTCCCAGGTACCCTCCTCCTGCGTGCATCTTTTCTACCAGGTGAAGGTTGATGAATTTGCTGTGCGTAATTAGAAAGCTGATATCTGCAAGGATGCAAATGTCTTATTTTAAGTGGTTTATGTGTATTTTCCAGAAAATAATAGAAATGTCTAATTAAAAAAAATTTACTGTCATCTAAAATCGGTTAAATTCAAAGATTCTAGTCATTCATAAATCTAATTTAGTCAGCCATAAATTTGTGGACAATTCAAATGCATGAAGCCTTAAATTTTTATGATTATCAAAAGTATTGCTATGTAGCTATCACTGGACAAAAAGTTAATTTGGTTGCAAAAGCTGTCAAAAGAGATTTAGCAGTTGTAAGATTTATTTTTGTCCATATAATGTCTGATTCTTACATGAACAGGTGACAAGTTTAACTTGTAGCCAGTTTGTAAAAGCTTTTGGGCATTTATACCTGATGATAGCAGTCTGGAACATCTAGTTCAAGCATAAGCACCATCCTACTTGTTCCTATACTGTAAGAGAGCTACAGAGGAAGAAAATCTCTAGTTATTTGACAGTATTGGATTAACAAGAATATTTTATATATTTTGTTATGTAGTTTGTCTAGCATGATTTTGTTCAATATGTTTAAACTTGAATATATTTGAATGGAATTGCTTAATTGAGGGATACCTGTATCACACCTACAGCAGAATGCATTTGTGTGGTGAAGTGCAAATACAGGAAGTTTATATAAATGTGTTAAGGATATCTTTCAAAAACATATGCTTCTTTTTTTTTTTTTTTTCTCTCTCTCCTTGGAGCTCATTTGAGCTGTTTTCATGTTTCATAGATAGGTATATGATATGTAAGCTAGCCAAATTGCTTAATTTGTAAAATGTTTATTCTTACAATTATAATGCATTCGCCAGATTTTTAAAAAGCACATCATCTGTCAGAATTCCAATGAGAAATATATCTCCTTGGATCCTCGGTAGCTACTTTATGGTTAGTCTGAAAAGGTTGATTGCAGTCTGGCCAATAAGTATTTCTCAAAGAATTTAATAACTTTGATTTTGGTGTGAGGCATGTGATTGCATGTTTTGATTTAAGCTAATATTTAACAGTAGAACTAAAGCAAGACGCTGTTCATGATGTGAAACATGATTCGCAAAAGCCATTATACAATCATACATGCTGTACATTGAAAGACTTCTGAGAACTACATCTACACTACACATGTAATAGAACTAGTAGTTTTGTGGACGTTTTCATAAAATATCACACAACCCCACTCACTTAGAAATTTTGCCTTTTGTCTGGAAGTTAGCTAGTATTCAGTTACAGTCCGTCAGTGTGCCTTGAACTTAAAAGGTTTATAATACTCTACCTACTTAATAATAGTGAATCAGTCTGTATCTTCCATGCTGTGGCCTAGTTGAGTTACAGGTTTATGGCTGTTTGCAGTAAATGGTATCTAATGAGAGGTTATGCTAGTGATACTCTGAACAATTAAAATGGGCTCTTTAAATTGAACTGAGCTAGACTGTGCCCTGATCCTCCCTCACACGTCCTAACAAGTACTGCTAGGGTACAAAACACAGAAGACATTTGAAATGTCAGTTTATTTTACATTAAAAAAAAAAAGTAATATCACTTCTGAGTTCAAGAATATAAAAACTTTACTAATCACCTACATTTAATATGCAACTTGGTTTAATGCCAGGGATCCAGCTTTGACATAATTAAGATAGTTATTCTGTTAATGAAGTCACGTTGTACTTGCATCCTTGTTGTTAAGTCTCTGGCATGATAAAAAGCTATGTAAGGGAAATGGTGGAACATTAGATCTAGTACTTCAACTGAGGTGCTGGGGAAATCCAACACGGATTTAAATAATGGGAAAGTTGAGTATGTGATATCTCCTCCCTTGTGAATGTGTCCCCTTCAAGGATTAACCTAGCTGCTTTTCAAGTATACATTTTAAATACAGATTTTCACTGTAGACAGTGGACTGATGCTCTTAAGATTAGGATATCGGATAACATAAGTAACTAGATAGTTAAGGTACATCTGAACAAACACTTTTTGTTTTTGATCAGTTCAAATCCTAGCCTCTAGTATTTTACCTTTTATGATATACTGTAGCACATTTTTGCGTTGATTCCTTTTTAAACTCGGAGGTCCATGTGGTCTTGTAATAGAATTGCCTTAAGTGTCAAGTGGTGTGTAGATCAGTTAATCTTGATGCCTTTTTCACTAGGATGGCATGCTATTATCTGAGATGTATGGAAAAAAATCTTATTAGTTCTAATGAATTTCATGAATAGTATTTTATACTTTTTTCTGTATAAAACACATGCTAACGTTGTGAAAGCAAATATGGAAATATATCACCCTTTCAGTAGATATCTCCAGGCTTTCTGTAATGACTTTGTGTAGTTATACAGTGTTGGTCCGGCAACTTTCTTTAATTTTTATTAATATGCTATGAAATAATCATAATGATTGAAAAGTTTGCATTATAAATTTGCCACACAAACTCGGAAGTATTGTTTCATGTTAATATACGGTATGAAAGCAGTGAAGGCTAATTGTATAGTGTATAGAATGGTGGTGCTGTAAAGTTTTTCTGATTTTCTAATTAGTTTTTCGTAATGCATTTTACCTAAAATGCATTAGTCTCTTTATATCTGTAAGTATGGATTAGAGCTTTGTTGTG